>NW_006239126.1:495934-521395 GCF_000226075.1 Solanum tuberosum
AGTCTCAAAGGCATATCCTGGGCTATGCCTAGGAGAATTACTGAAGCCCTAAAAAGTTGGGAGGAGGCAGGAGTGCTAGCTAAAGACAGAACGAGATGGAGAATTATCCCTGCTTCAATCTGGTGGGCAACCTGGAAAGAGAGAAATTCTAGGTGTTTTGAGAGCGTAGAGAATAGTATGCAGAAAGTTAAACTCAGCTGCATTTTGTTGTTATGTTTTTGGTGCAATCAAGTATACTCTAATGAAACTGTCTCTATAATTGATGTTTTAGATTCAATTTAGATTTAGAATAGTGGAGTTTTTGGAGTTCATCTGTATATAAGGTTTAGTACTGCCCATGTACTATTGTGTTATAATACAAAGTTACCAAGTTTCAAAAAAAAATTGGCCAATAAAGTAAACTAAACAGCTAAAGCAAAAGAAAGTTATCTACTTATGAGTAAATGGAAAAAATATGCAGAATAAACTTATATACGCAGTTAGTCTAAAGCCTCTATTCATACATGAATAAAAATGTATAATCCTCATAACATGATAGAAAACAAAAAAGTAAAAGGTATTGCACCAGTCTGAAACGAAAGAGAAATTTTCACAGGTAATTAATTGTGTGTAGCTTGAAAATTGATTAACTTGGTCTTAAAATCTAATACATCTGGAAATTAAAACAAAACAATGGCAACAGATTGAGCACACAGTTATTTTGATCTCTGACATGCTTGTTGATTATTATTTATAATTAGAGGACGTTGATTGAGCAAACATCAGGAAATATGGGGATCAGTATAGCATTTATGGCAGCAATGAAAGGCAACAAAATGGTTTTGAAAATGCCTTCGTACACGAGCATATAGAGGAGAGGGAAAATGAGAGCATTTAGAGTCGATTTAATCCTCATCGATCCAACCTAAGGAATGAGAGGCACTCTTAAGAAGGCTTATGAACTTTTGGAATCTACACCTAATATTTTCATGCTTCAACAATTTTACAACCCTGCAAGCACTCAGGTAATTTTATGAAACTTAAGGTAATTAATGTATTCTCTGTTTTACTACAGAATTCTCAATTGTCTCATATCGAAAGCAGGATCATTTTGACACAACAGGCCCCGAAATATGGGAAGAAACTCTAGGTAATATTGACATATTTTTCATGGGAATACTGGTGTTGGACAATATCTTAAATCCAAAAATCCTAATGTCAAGTTAAATATATACTCTAGTGTAGTACTCTTGATTCCTCGAGACAGAATCAGTAAACGTCCAAGATAATCCCATGTCAAGAAATTGAGAACAATCCTATGTCAAAAATAGTTAACATTGTGCTTATATGGACTCGAGCCAACTGAAAGTTATATATTGAATGGTGGAAAATCATGTCCTCATCAGATAACGGGAAATGGGGTCGGATTCAAGCCAGATATCCTTGACATGGATCTAATGGAGGAACATCGACACTGGAAAAGTAGTGAAGGATTTCCCCGCTAAATATAACCAAAGTTACACAATCCCTTGAAAACGAAGTTTGTGATTAAGATATAATAGAGCTAATAAATGAGTTTCCTATAAAAAGAATCAAGGATTACCTCAACTAACAACAACGTATCAAGTGTAATTCCACAAGTGGGGTCCGGAGAATTATCTCAAGCAAAATGATATTTCTTCCTGGGAAAAACTTCCAGTTGAGGAATCAGCAAATATCAGAAGTTGATACATACCAACAGTTAGGCGAAGAACTTTTGCCTCAGACAGGACTAATTCTGTAATTAGTTTGTACCAAAAGATAATACTAAGAAAACACCATTAGGGTATTTCCATCAGCGATTTTCTAAAGCAAAATACATGAGAAAGTTAATCAGAAGAGTCGCCAAACAATAATCATCCAACTCAATAGTTGGAGTATCAATTTATAGATATATATGTGAAGGTCACATAAACATACTCAGGTAAGAATCCATGAAAAATTTACTCACAAACAAGTGCAATAAGAGAAATTAATAGGAGAAAATAATTATCGCGAAAGAATATATGAAAAAAGGGATACCTGATTATAACTGGAGATGAAGATGGAATATGAGGAGAGACCAGAGAGCTTGAGCATTGGAAGAACAAGAGAGTCGGCAAAGTAGTATTGCAGATGCAGCACACTTTTCAATAGCTGTGAAATACCTAAAATACCCCAGACAACCAAAGTGACATTGACCGAAATGCCCTTGGGCGTCCTTATTTAGAATAATAAAAATGAATATCAGGAGTATTTACCAATTAATCAGCCTAGGGAAACTAAAACCCAAAGTCGGCGGTTAAGCCCAAAACGACACCGTACAGTCCCTTTGAGCCCAGCCTAGTGTGTGTTTCCTATCCCTTTTGCATCTTTCTCTTCAAAAGATTCATAAAGATTGGATTTTTATTGATATTTTTGGTGAATAGACTAAAAACAAGAACATAGACAATCTTTATCCTGCTAGAGAATCTAAAGGAATCCATGGCGACTGACCACTCTGATGATTTAGACCAACTTCTTGACAGTAAGTATCATCACCCTTTTTGCCCATTTATCTATATGTATATCTGTTTTTATCTGTTTCTAGATTGCATACCTTAGAATTACATGTGACTGAATTGAATTGGGTAATTCAAAGCTACCCTTTTCCCCATTTATCTACAGCCTACAGGTATCTGTATTTAACTGTTTATTGGTTATGGCCTATGAGGTTATTCAAATTACCCTTTTCTTGTGTCCAAGAGTGTGGTCTAGTGGTCAATAAAGTGGGTTAGTAACCATGAGATCTCAGGTTCAAATTCAGTACATACAAAAGTAATTTAGGTGATCTCTGTCCATTTGTCCTATAGTAGCCTTGGTGGATAGAGTTAGCTAGTACCTGTCGCGGCTGACAGGTATCTTGTGGAATTAGTCAAGGTGCGTGAGGGCCACAGCTATCAACTTTTCTTTTACCCTTTTCTTGATTTCAAATTTTCAGGTGCTTTGGATGATTTTCAGAGCCTCAATCTCACTTCTGGTTCTCAAAGGTTTCTGCTTTCTCTTGTGGCATATATAAATTTACTTGTGTTTTAAGCTAATGGGGTTGAATTTTGAGTTTTGGGCTTAAAATGGGTTGCTTTTGATTGTAGAAGTGGAGATGGAGAGGAGAAGAAAGATAGTTCTTTTATGCCTGGTGAGGTTCAAGGGTTAGGGATGATGTTACCCGATAGGAATGCTAAGAAAAAGGGGAAGCAAAAGGCTTCTGGTGAGTCAAAAGACTCGCACGTTGCTGAAGCTCTTGATAAGCTTAGGGAGCAGACTAGGGAGGCTGTTAAAGGATTGGAATCAGTGGCTGGGCCGAGACCTGGTGTAGAGAACATGGGGAATGATGCAATGATGGAGGAGTGGGTGAAGCAGTTTGAAGAGCTTTCTGGGTCTCAGGTATCTTGTCTTTACTGAATTTAGTTATTTTCTTTATATGTTCGAACATAGAGACTGCAAAATATGTCTCTTCATGAAGATCCATAGTTGTGAGTTCCTTTTTTCTGGACTTCACTAGGAGTCTATGACATTTCATTTCTTGATGGTGGATTTTTTGTTTATGTTATTGTAATCTCTTTATTTAGTTTCACTAGAGTGGGTGTAGGTTGATACACTGATACGGTTTAGACTGTTAGAGAAACTATTGTGCTTTTTTTCATTGTCTTTCTTGTTGGGCATATTTAGCTTTTCTTTATGTGGCTATCAAATGATTGTCTTGGTGCATCAGAATCTTGGGCAATGGATTAATTTGAATTTTCATTGTTACACCATGGTGTTAATCTTTCTAGATATTCCCAAAGATGTTGTCTGATGTATCCAATTGGCCAACATCATATTTTCAACAACATAAACACTGCTTAAAGAAAATTAGTTGTATCTACTGATCTCTGGATTAAGATAGCCTAATTAGAGCTTTTTACTATCTGTGCGAAAACTTAAAAGTCACTTGATTGCTGTTGTATGAAACACTCTAAGCATCAAATAACAGGACTCATCAGGTGAATCCCATAATGTGATCCTTTAATAGACTTTATAATAGTTGGTTCTACTTCCTTTGCTTTAAAATCTCCGTGCGTAGCTTGATTGCCTATTTTAAACCAGTTGCAGATTTGGATGTTGAGCTTTGGTTTTACGTGAATGCTTTATGTCATTTAGTTGCTTCCTCCTACTAATGCTAATTTAGTACTCATGAATTGAAGTTTTAGGACTAGTTGGATCATGGATGCTTGAAACAGCATGCTGACAATGAATAGGAAAGATGAAGGTGGAGGGTCGAAATTGTTGGGAGATTAATTGAAACTTGTATCAATTACTAAGACAGGGCTAACCTGAATTACAGCCAATCCCTATAAGTTGTACAAAACATTTGTTTTCCAGAGTACTTAGGTCAGGCAATCTCGTAGTTTATGACTGCAGTTGCTAGTTTTGATTAGGTATCCTTTAGTTTATGCTGCAGTATAAAAAGGAGAGGTTCAGCGGGATAGAGATTAGAGAATGATTCTGTATTTTTGAGGAATAGCTTCTCTTTCTAGTTATTTTTTGGTGCACCCAGGAGGTTCCGGTTTTCATAGAAGATTGGTGTATTTGGTGGAGAATCTGTTATGCTGTGCATTCTCTACTTTTTGATATTCTGCATGTACACGAGATTTCTCTCCTTATTACTGAAATTATTTGCAATATCCCCCCTTCCAAAAAGAAAAAGATAATTATTAATTCTCAGTCTTGGTGTATGTTTATGCGGCATGACTGTAACAGGGAGAGATAATAGAAATGTAGGAATTTCTTTTCACCCTGGTGCTTGTTTTCATCCCTGTCCAGTACATCCTCTGCACTCTTCTTGCTAATCATTCACAGGGATTCTAGGGAGTTTGATCACTTAATAAAGAAAAATAAAAATAAAAAGATAAAGTTAATGAATGTGTCCATTTATTTTAGGCTCAACTTTGTCAGGAGGTATTGTACTAGTATATTTTGGAGATCGTAAACCACTTCTTGATCTATTTGTTCCAGAAGGTGATATATGATAAACTAAACAT
Source organism: Solanum tuberosum (assembly GCF_000226075.1). Lineage (NCBI taxonomy): Eukaryota > Viridiplantae > Streptophyta > Magnoliopsida > Solanales > Solanaceae > Solanum > Solanum tuberosum. The sequence continues at coordinate 500,992 of NW_006239126.1, forward strand.
AAAGCCTGAAAATTGTAAAAATGACTTCCGCACAAGAGTCTGCTCCTTTATTATAGAGCATCTCTTCATGTCCAGAAAACATCCGATGACTGTTCCTATCTCCTTATTCAAGTTTAGCTTTAAAGCTAACTGGCAAAATACATGGAATGTTAGAAATAGTTCACTTATTTCAAGAGTGCTAGTCTGGATTAAGTTGAATTTTTGGAAGCTGCACTGTAGGGTCAAGATATCTCTCTCTTAGCAGTGAATGGATTTCACAGCTTTGGACATGCATTTGAATTTTTTGGTTGAGTGTCACTTGGAACAGATAAGTAGGTAGTTAAGTGTTGTCTCGCTTTTCCTTACATACTAGTTAGTCGGAGTATTACTCTTGTAGTTTCTTGTCCTTTGATTTCTGTAACTATTTGTTGTTTCTTGTACTTCAATTATCATAGTATTTTGTTGTAGTTACTGCTCCTTTTTTCAAACTGCTTTGTCATGCTCTCTATAGTATTTTGTCATGGCTTCTCCACTTCGTCATTTCTTTTTCGATCTACTTTGAATTGCTTTTCCTTGAGCCAAAGGTCTATTAGAAACAACCTCTCTACCTCCCAAGGTAGGGGTAAGGTCTACGTACACTCTACACCCCACGTGTGGGATTACACTCGGTATGTTTTTGTTTGTTTGTTTGTTTGTTGTTTTGTCACTTGGAAGAGATTTCTGAGGCTTCTTTTTTCCTTTCACATGTCTCATTATGCATCATGTCTTATACCGTAGCTTTTCAATTGCTTGAAGTGGATATATAATTTTTTTGTCTCGGATGCGTAGGACATGGAGTCTATAGTTGAGACCATGATGCAGCAGCTTTTGTCAAAGGAAATTCTTCATGAACCCATGAAAGAAATTGAAGATAGATATCCCAAGTGGTTGGAAGACAACAAAGTTAAGTTGAGCACTGAAGAGTATGAACGTTACAAAAAACAGTATGAATTTATAAGAGATCTGAACAAAGTTTATGAAACCGAACCCAGCAACTTCAACAAAATTGTAGAGCTTATGCAGAAAATGCAAGAATGTGGCCAACCGCCAAATGATATTGTTCATGAGCTTGCTCCAGACTTCGATATATCTTCTCTTGGACAGCTGTAAGTCCTCTAATATTTTCAGGATTTTGTTCATATCAAGTTAGCTACATATTGATAACTCAGTGGCCGTTAAACTTTAGAGTTGCCATGTCATTTTTGAATAATGGACTCAGTTCAAGAGTAGATTAGCATTATAGCAGTTAACTTTGTGTCTCAGGGATACATACGTTAAAAACTTTTACAATACGAAAAAGAATAAGGATATAGAGTCTATCTAGACAAACATATGCCAAATTACTAGTATTTTTTTTTAGGATTTGCGCCACATAGGGTCCATTTAGGGGAAGCGCTACCTGCCAAGGATTTTTTTCATATCCATGTCTTGAAACCGAGACCTCTGGTTAGGGGAGGAGCAGCCCCGCTTTAGATTTTGTATGAATTATATGCATATTTTTATCATCCAGAGTGTTTGAAGATGGAATGTGAGAACTATTTGATATTTTATATTGAGCTAAATTTCCTTATGGTTTTGCAGATCCCCAGAGATGTTGGAGGGCCAACAGAACTGCTCTATCATGTAATAGATAATACCATGTCTCTATGACCTGCTGGCTCCTTAATTTTCTTTTATCACAATTTGCATAGAACAGTATTTATTTTTGCCTGAATTTTACCTATAATGTTATTACTCATCTCTTAAATCTTAATATATCTCTATGCCATTTTCCTTCCTTTTGGAGATTTACCCCGGTGTGAGATATCACATTGTTCGAGGAACTCTAGATGCTGTGAGATACCACATTGTTCGAGGAACTCTAGATGTTGTGAGATATCACATTGTTCATACTTATCTAAATTGATTCGCTTCAGCTGATAAGCTCCAATTGCATCATAGGAACTAGAAAAAAAAGGGTTCTTCCGTATATTTTGAGTGAGTATCGTGATTTTTATTAGTTGGGTAATTTTTTTGTTTTCACATTGATGATTTTTCACTTGTTTTAATACTAAAGAGTATTAAGCATACCTTGCGTTGATACGAAAATGGGATTCTGATACAAGATTAATATGAATAGATTACTATCATTTACTTTATAAATGTCATTACAATCATTTTCTTTTCTATATAAACAAAAAATGAATGGAATTAAAGAATTAATTAATTGACAACAGCATATTTTTGTCTTCTGTCCAAAAACTGTTCAAGCGTCTGATGGGTCAATCCAATGGCGTCCATTAACAAAACTCTTGGCTAGAAACTTATGGGCCGTATCGTAATCCAGTTCACGGGCCCATGATACACCCTTCACTGCTGCTGCTCCTGGGCCTGAACATTTGTATACTCCAAAAAATGCTGTCCTGAAAGAGGAATTTTGACATATAAGTACAAAATCGACACAACACTCTTCATCGATTCGAACTGAAATTTTTGTGTCCCTACTGTTACAAGCATACGATTCATGGGAAGATATAGAAATAGAGCGAACCAGTACATGTGTCTTTTTCCTTTTTGCTTGAAAAGGGAAAAGTGCACAAATAGTCGATCTTGATATCACCATTTAAAAAAAATTGCAAGTCCCGTTTGATTTAAACTCAATTTTTTATATTCGATATTCAAAACTCACTTTAAACATGCAACAAATAGTCTTACTTGTTCTTGTTGCTGACGTGGTCCATGTCATCCCAGCCATCGTGGGCCACAACATCATCGAAGTATGTGTACGAATAGACAATTCTTGAGTACTGGCCCATAGCACGGCCCACATAAAGTGGGCCTGACCCAGTAACCCTACAGCCCAAGAATGCGAATCCAGTCTTCTCATCTGGGGATTTTCTATCTTGGGCTGCAATGGACCCAAATCTGCTGGCTATTGAATGTAACTCACAGTTCTGCACCAACACAAACAATAATTTGGACAGTTAATAATAATTAATTAATTAATATATAAAACTTAAGAATAGATAATTGTCAGTATTAATAGTTTTAGTGAAAAAAAGTGATTATAACAGTTTGAAAATGAAATAATGCAGTAATTATGACATTAAAACAATAAAAAGTGATTATGACAGTTTATTCTATATAGTACGCCGTCCTCTAATGCAATTTGTTTGTCTTATTTTGACTTGACACGAAATTTAATGAATTTTATAATTTTAAATTAAAGATATGTTAAATGAATAAAAATGCTCTTTAATCTTGTGATCTTAAATATAAAAAAAAATTGACTAGCTAAGTAGTACCAGTGGCGTAGGCACATGTATGCCAGGTTGGAAAAAAATACCGCATATACAAGTAAAATGACACATGAAGTGATTAAATAACATATTTTGGACATCCTTGACATAATAGGTTGTTATAGTCTAGTGATTTTTTAAGATGTCTTGAATGTGTGTTTAGACATCTTTAATGAGTCAGTGCTCGCGTGTTTAAATCTCACTTGAAACAATTTTTTGCCCTTTTTAAAAAGAGCTTTTGTTATTTAATTTTTGGACCCTCTTTGTTAAATTCCTGGCTCCGCTACTGTAGTACTACTCATACAATTATTTGTATGAAATAATACTAATTAATATCATATATTGTTTTACTGCAGAAGCACGCAAAATTAAAGTGCTATATATAATACTAATTTCTAATTAGGCGTGAACTTTTAAATAATGGAAAAAAGTAATCCTCCTTTTATTCAAGATACAGACATCAAGACCAGACAAAGATTCCAGCTTTAGCAAATCTACGCAAATATCTCACTTTTTTGAAAAAAAATATTATTGTACTATTATCTTCTTCTTACTCATCTTTTTCTATGCAAACAAATATTTTAAAACAAATTGTCTTATACTCATGGAGTCAGGTGAGACAAAAAATTACAAAAACTATTTTTTATGTATACTTCGTATTGTTTATTATTTCATATTTTGAATTCAATGGTGAAAATCCTAACTCCACTCTACTTATACTTTAAATAAATTTCAAAAAATTACACTGTATATATAAAAAAATACGAGAAAACAATAAAGTGGATGTGTGTACCTTATACATAGAGCGCCCATTGCCAAAAATGAAGTCAATAGAACCCTCAATGTAACATTCTTTGAAGTAATGGCGGCCGGCGTCGTCACAAAGAGTGTCTTGTGCACCGTAAAATCCACAGCCGGAGAAGTAAGCTTTGTCGCCGGAGATTCGAAACGCCACTGCTTGCCATCCTTGCATCCCTGGCAATGGTGCTGGTGCTGTGTTCTACAAAAAAATAATAAGAAGAAAATAAGAGACTTTTTTGTGACAGTTTTTAATGCTGTGGTTGCATACTAATTGTACGCAGGTATATTTTTTTCGAGTTCATCTGAATTCAATAATTTAGTTCGACCTCAAACGTATATTAAAAAAAATATTAAAAGGGTAAATTCCGAGCTCAAGACCATAATGTTGGTAAATGCCAGCAAGGATTTATCTAATTATGTATATAGTGTAATTGACATTATTAAGGCAATTATTTAATTTATTATGGAAAATTGTTTTACTTATTTTTGAGATAACTTGATAGTATAAAAATCCAGGTATATATCTAAACTAACAACGGAAGATAAAGTTTAATTAGGTTGAGTTTTTCAAATATTCTCCAAAATATCTAAAAACACACTAAGATTTATATCAATAATAAAAAACTTATAACCTAGAAAGAAAACAAAAAAAATATAGTAAACTTTTTTCTTTCGATTTCAATTTATGTAACACTCTTTACTTTTTAACTTCTCTAGAAAAAAAAAAGACACATTATTATACTACTATTTAGAAACTTGCATGGTATTTATAGCTAGATAATTTTCTAAAAAAATGTTTTCAAAAGCGCAAGTTTCAAAAAAAAAAATCCGCTTAAACTTCAAATATTATCACATAAATTAAGATGAGTGATATAATATTAAGTGAAACTGCAATTATATACACCCTTCGTTCACTATTAAAAAATTTATTATTTATTTTTCTTTAATATATAATGGACAAACTTAAATGCCTTCTCCCATTGGTCCAAACTCAAAAATTTATGATATTATTCTCTATCATGCATTATGATTTATTTCTGTATTTTTCTTACTTTGGCCACACACAACATAGAGACATGCAAAATTAATGCCCCTTCTCCCTCTATCTTATCTTTAACGGTCAAACCCATTATTTTATTTTTTCTTCCCGTATCTAGTATCTTCATTAGAGTTCGATTAAATTTGGATTCATGCCGAGAAGTTTTACATTGGGAGATAAAGCAGTCTCTAACCAAAGCAACTTCATATCTACGAGTGACTCAAACTTGAGACCTCTGATTAAAAAAAAAAAAACTTACTACTCCACCACAACCCACAGTCAAACCCATTATATTGTGCTGTCTACACACTGCACACACAATGTTACACTAAAACAACATAAGTTCAATTTTAAAATTTTGCCAGAAAGAAACAAACAAAAAATGACAGATATAAGAAAATGACTTATCATATACTATATATAATATGTATATATAAAATAAAATAAAATATACTTACTTTGAAGCTAATATTTCTAGCTGAAAAATAACTAGCATAAACTGTAACAGATGCTGTTTGATATGTACGAAGCTGTTGCCCATTTGCTCCTTTATCACTTGCTCTATCATGCCATTCTATTACTGTTACGTCTCTACCTGCTCCTTGAAATGTTATGTATGGCTTTGTTTCTGGCACCACCACTTTCTCACTGCACCACAATTCAAAAAATAAAATAAAATTATACGACGTATTTTCCTTTTTAGTCTCGACAGATATCTTAAATGTTTTTTTAATGTACCACGTAATTTGGGACGGGTATATATATAAAGAAAGCGACACATGTGACCTAGAAATTATCCATAAGAGCAAAGATCACAAACTATAACATCTTCATTTTACGATTATAATGATTTATAACTATATAAATATATAAGATAAAAGAGCACTCTTTTTGATATTTTTACTTGTCTATTATACTTTTATTTTTTCATGTCCTCTTTAGCATATAAAGGAAAAAAATTTTAAAAAAAAGTTTGTTCTCATCATCAACTATTCATCTTTTCAAGTTCATTGAGACTATACACTAATTATAATGTGTATTATAGTAAAATATAGTACATTTTATGCATTAAAAGAAAGTGCAAAAATTATTGTGGACAAAAAAAATTAAATGAGGAAGTAAGAGACACCCGTGACCTATAGAAAGATATATGTACGAAACAATATGTTCACGTACTTGGACAAATAAAAATAAATGTCCCTCCATTATTATATACTCATATAATATAGATACTAATTGCACATGGTAAATAATTAATATAAGGAAAATTCATATTATAAATTTTTAAGTGTCCTGCATTGACCTTCAATTAAGAAAGGTGTGAATCATTAAATACACGTCTTTAATGAAAGAACAATTAATTCTCATACAAAACAATGCCATCACAAACTTTATTATATTATCTAACTACTTAAACGATAACCTGAAAAATTAAAATACGTTACGTTACCTGTTACAAGCGGGGAAAAATCTAACCTATATATATACGTGAAATTTTATTTATGACAGTGTATATAACTTAAACGCTTACATATAATAACCGGGGCAAATGTCAATAATGATATTCATGTTGTTATTTTGAGGAATTGAGTCCACTGCAGCTTGAACCGATTGGTAATCACCGAAACCGTGAACGTTAACGGAGATATGTCGGGTACCCGATGGCCCGACCCATTTTCCGGGGCGATTTTTAACGGAATTTGAAGGTGACGGAGTAGTACTGCTAACTGAATCTGCATGAAAAAATAAGTAATTTAGGAAGAAAATAGTGAAAGTAAAATAAGAATTAATGAAAACAGCCATTAATTAAATTAAATTAAAATAGTATTTAAATGATTGAGAAAGAATGTGATGAGCTGAGAGAGAATATTTGTGGAAGTAGAGAAGAATGTTAAAGAGTGAATGAAGTATATATATATGTGGAACCTGTAACGGTCATATTTTGTGTGTTGAATGTGTTAATGTATAAAATAATTAATTTTATAATGTGTGACCATTTGCTCAAAAGTCAAGAAGTTGGACTCTTATATTTGTTCCCATCATTTGTAACTTAGATTTCTGTGCTGATCTGATTAGCAGTAAAAAGTACTCCCTCCGTCCCTATTTAGTTGTCCATATTTCCTTTTTTAGTTGTCCCTATTTAGTTGTCCATTTTGACAAATCAAGAAAGGACAACAATTTTTTTCCTATTATACCCTTATTTACACTTCTTGAAAATTTCTAAAAGTGTATGTTGTTTCCCTCCAATTTATTTCACTTGAATTCAAAGAAGTAGTTGTAATTTTGAAGTGAAAAGTTGTCATAGGGTAAAATTGTAATTTCACTGTGCTAATCATTGTTGCCTTAATCTGTAGTGCCATTTTTAAAGTGGACAACTAAAAAGGGACGGAGGGAGTATATTTTAAAAAGCTAATGAGAAAAAAAAGAGACTTTAGTAGTGCTTTTCCTTTGATGGGGACATCCGGTAATTTTATTTATCAAGACTTTGATGTAGAAAAAATAGCTAAATACTTAGCTAGCGCTCGACTCTAAGTTAATTTCACATATGAAGCATAGTGAGAGTGACACATATCTCCTTTTTTCAAATAGGAAAAGCAAATCCTAATCATCAAGTAAGACGGGATCAAGTTTTCAAATATTCTTGGCAAATAATATTTGAATCAAGTTTTTGGTCAAATTACATCATGTGTTTGGCCCCAAGTTTTCTCAAGAATATTTGACTATTTTACAAAAATATGATTTATACCTATAAGTTTTAAAAACTATTAGAAATATTCATAAATTTGTATTATCTATTTATAACAATATAGGCAAGACAATACATGAATCACATATTAAAATCTGTCATTGATTCAGCTATAATTATAAACAAATTGTTCTTTTTTCTCAAGTTTGTCACTCAAATTAGAATTCAAACTTTTTCGGAGGAAGTGGTAACAAATATTAGTTGGAATTAATAAATAATGAGTATTTTTTTATAAAATATAAAAATTTGGGTAATTTTTTATTTTTTAAAAATTTTCAAATATTAGAACTTGGCCCAAATACTAGTTTTTTCTAGTAATTGGGAACTTGGAATAAGTTATATGACCAAATACCACTTTCCAAGTTTATCCCAAGTATTCTTGGGGCCAAACGGATCCTTAATCCAAGAGATTTCATAATTCTCTTCCGCTTAATTAATCACTATGTTATAATACCTTTGGGTACTCACTTGATTGTTATGTAATTTTACTCCTACGACGCAAAATTTAAAGAAGATAGCTTCCATAACATTTGTATGATATTATAAGACTTTAAAATTTTATTTTGAACCTACCATATATTTTTGTGAGTATAAAAGTTGTTGAAAGAAGTTTAAAGTTAAAATATTCCAATATATCATTTTTATTGGAACAAATTAATAAGACACAGTGGCACAAAAATTAGAGCTCGGTCATAACACTAATAGAATTTAGTAAGTTAGGATAAATTTATCTTCATAAAGTAAGAATAAGATTAAGTACACAATATTTTTTTTCAGAATATACTCATAAAATTATATTGAATATATTATTATTGTATAAATAATTAGGAGTAGTTACTTTTGAATTTTAATTTTCACACTTCAAAATATAGTACATTTCATAACTAGAAAATAAATTTAGCCTCCAAAAAAGATAATTGAATCACTTTTTAAGTAACTTATTCAAGTCTTTAATTTTCTGTTACAAAGACATAGAAATGGCTGCTACCTACCAGTCAGAGACTCAGAATTATCCAATACCAGCTATGCATGTCGTCAATTCTGCAACTGTCTGTATACATAAATGTTTTTTTTATTCTTTTCAATTTAGTGAAATAATCATAAAAGTGAATATAATTATTAACTCACTATTTTTAAAAATTACCTCTTGACTAACCTTGACAGTTATACGCAATCGAGACGCAAACGTGACATATAAATTTTGAGGTGTGGATATAATTATTTTGTAAGATGTGGAGTGTTCAACTAACAAACTGTGAAAATGAGTTGAGGTATCTAGATACACATTCTCAGATCGAGTTAAAATATTTAGTTATTGTATCTATGTATTATGTGTCTTAAATAAACGTTGATTATGAACAAAGTATGGCACAAATTATTTATCTATTAATCATTCTGAATTTAGGGATAAATAAAATGTTGAAACGGTCATTTTATTAGGCATGCAGCTGCATGTGGGGGAAACATAGGTTTAATAGTAATGGTGGTCTGCATGAAGGGAAAAAATGGTTCTAGCATGGCCTATACAATTTTGTACTTATATAGTAGTTGGTGTCACAATGTGGAGACCCACTATGAGATTTTATAAATAAATTTGTGTTTATCCGCATTGGAGCTCCAACCAAATCTAGATATTGTAGGGAAGGTCTGGGAGTGGCGCTCCTATTAAAATATTCTTTATACCTAAAGCTTGAACTCGAGACCTCTGCTTAAAGGTGGATCAGTCATATCTCTTAAGTATTATTTTAGTTCCTTCTAATACGAAGCAAAACATATTTAACCATCAATTGATTGAAATATGTTTTTTTTTAATTCTTATTTGAAAAAAAAACTAGAATAATATTACTGTCGAATAAAAAGTAACAATATATGTTTTAACATAATACATGCTTAATTAACTAAGTGGTGGGATAATTATTATATTGGGGAAAAAGGACAAATATATCCTCAAACTATCGTAAATAGTATGCACATACCCTCCGTCATACTTTTGGGACATTGGTGCCCCTACCATCCAAAAACTAGAGCATATGTCTTTCACGAAAGACTAAATAGGGACACGTGGCGCAATCTTTTCCGTCGATCCAATATTTAATAAATGTCGGATCTGTGGATAAGATTATGACACATGTATGTCCGTTAGTATAAATGATATATATGCTCTAGTTTTTGAACGGCAGGGGCACCAATATCCCAAAAGTATGGAGGGTATCTGCATATCATTTACGATAGTTCGGGGTATATTTATCTTTTTCCCTTATATTGGAACTTATGACAAACAAATGTATGAATATTACAAGCAAAGCGATCAAAAGTGTATGTTTGAATTAATTAAAAATAAAATACATTTAATGAGATATTACAAACACTAAAATAAAAACTTAGCAATAACTAATAACTGGGGACCAAAAATGTTATGATCCCTTTTTTTTTTTAATGTTCATTGAAATGGGCCCTTCGAATTTAAAAGTCAGTTTTTTTTTTTGAACGTTGGAAAAATGGAGGAACTTTACCACACAAAAAGGGCATTGAGACAAAAACTCCTAACTTGTATAAAAATTGATCTTTTTTTCAAAAGAAACAAGAAAGCTATTTATGACGGGATGTTGATTTTGCTTGATTATTGGATGTAGGCCCTCATATCATTGAACAAATAATTAAAAGGCGATGAAATCTTGTGTATTAACCAAACAATTTTTTGGTGTAATCTTACAAATTAGCGTACAAATATTCTTATATTTATATGATAAAGATATTATTCTCGATAGACTCTTGTTTATCAACTATTGAAAAATAAAAAGTGATATGTGTGTAGAATGAATAAACACCAACTATCTTGCCATATTTTATTCCATAGAACAAAAAAGGATGTCTCTCGTCATATTATTTTGCATCAAACAGATCTTCTAATATGAATAAAGTGCCTTATCGGTCTTTTTTTCGTTTAAGACATTTTTGTTTAAATTTCATCTTCACATTAAAGCAGAATACGATTATTAGTTTTGAAATTTTTGGGTCATTTGTACTTTTTGTTCTTATTCTTTAACTTTTGTCCCTCGTATAACAAGTAACTATTTTTGCGAGGCATAAATTTATATTTTCGTGATCCTTAAAAGTTTGAGATTCAATAGACATAAGTTCAATTGGTAAAAGAACAAAAATCAAAAGACTAGTCTGTTCGATGATAAAAATGAAAGACAAACCATTCGAAGACGGTTCGTGCAGTATCATCCTCATTTCTTCCTTCTTCTTGTGGGTTATTGTTGGATTATCAGAAGCCCAAGCCCATTAATTCTAAACATTTTGTACACATGTTATGGTATCTGAGGCCCAAGCCCACTTACCTGGACAAGGCCGGCCCAAATCTCTAGGCTGATTTGCATAAATGCTCCTTTTAACTCACTATTTAAATTTTGTCCCTATTTTTCATTGTTGTAAACATGTACCCCTTTCTTAAATGTTTCTTAATCATACCGATAAACATTAGACTGTCACCTAACGTTTGAGTAACTTACAATTTTTTAGACCATGATCTTACGTTTTCTCATATAAATTTCAGTTTGCACCAAGAGGATTTTTATTCCATGGTCTAAAAATACTCTATCTGTTATAAGAAAAAACATAAAAGAGGGTAATTTACTGAATAGTTATCCGAAAAAGTAACAACGGGTAAAAAAATTCTGAATTTTGTTTGACTTAATGCATTTGTTGCTGGAAAGCTAATTGTAAAAAAATTCAATTTCCAAGTATAACACATACTTACAACAAGTTCATCCCATTTTTACATTGTCTAGTTAATATAAGAATTTGTAACATATCAAAGAATTCCTTTAACTTGTATAAGAAGAGCACAAGCACACTTCCCAAAAAAATTATATCCCCTTTTTAATATCTTCAACTTTCAAATTTTCCATTTCATCAATACAACTTGTTGAAACCAGCAGGTGCAGCAGATTCACTCAACCTAGGCAAGAACCCTTCCCTCTCAAGTGAAACATTAAGACAAGACATTATTTTCACCAATGCTGTCCATGCCACAGGGGACGCACAAAACGCGTACGCGAATACAGCCAATGCTCTTACAATACCATCAGAATACCAAGGATAAGCCATGACCAGAAGTACCCCGAATATTCCTAGCCATGGCACGAGAACAGGCAACATTGGCAACAAGAATGTGTTCATTGCTATACATGATAGCGCGAAAGAGCCTAGTAAGTAGAGACCCCACCCGATGAGTGGATGAACCGTGTGAGGTATCAAGAAGAAAGGGATAATGTAGGCTGCAAGAATGGACCATATCGCGATCAGCTTTAGGCCAGTTCGTATTAGGAAGATGCTCTTGGTGTTTTCACGTCGATAGCATAACTTAGATAAGTTGGGACGTGCTACGCGTGTCATTACAATTATTCCAAGGTATAGTACAGTTTGGATCAGCACTAGTGGCCTCTCTGCATCATACCTGCCAAATGCCAAACATATTAAACTTTGATAAATGTACTTCAGCAAGCACTCGCAGCGTTCACAAAGAGGGTAATTTAAGGTGATGACAACAATAACAGCAATGATATGAGGAAAAAACAGGACATTATAGTCCAAAAAGAGCTCAAATGGAGCAACATGGATAGCCAGGATTCACATACACGACTTTTTTTATTGATATTCTAAAGAGTACAATGGTCAATCAAGGAAAATCTTTGACATATAGTCCAGACAGAGCTTAAATGAAACGATATGAACAGTGAGAATTGATATAACCGACCCCAACTTAGTCACAATTCAAAGTTGCTTGTAGTACAGACATATCAGAAGAAAGGATTTTTCGTCTTACCCTAGAGTTTGACGTCGTTGTTCATGCCACTGGATGCCCAAAGGAAGAACAGGCCATGACCACCAATACCAAGGCTTTAACCATGGTGCACCGGGGAAAGTAATGACACTATTAGGTCCACATGGTACCGACCAATGAAGCCTGAGATCTACAAGAGTTAAAAGAAAAAATCAGTATTAATTTCTCTGCTTCAGAAATGTGCATTGTGGAATATCACAAACGTTGTCTAACAAAAACAACGCGATCACAAACTTACAATAATAAGAGGCGTCCATTTGGTAACCTAGAGGTAGTCGATAATTCCCCTGGAGCTTAGTACCATTAAGGGAAGGATGAAACATCGGCTGATCAAGCAAATCCGGGAAGTATGCTCCAATAAAACCTTGATCCGCGCCATCTGCATTGTCCATTCCAACCTTAAGCTGATGAAGCATGTCCTTGAATACAATTGTTGATGGCTGCAATTCAACGTTTATAAGTAACTTGTATAATTCGCCTAATACTTCTCATAGTTCGCGGAGAAAAAGTGTTACCTGCAATACAAAGAGACCTGTATGGAATATGCAGGGGTTGATGAATACTGCACAAAATTGTCCACATTGGAACAATTCATCTGTTTTCTGGAGGAAAAGGTTGTCTGCATCAAGCATGACGACTCTTTCATAATCTGTTAAGCTCCACGCGTAAAGTTTGTTCATCGTTAACTTGAATCTCAAGTTAAAATTGGATTGCCCTTTGTATGGATTGTTCAAATTTTCAACTCTCACTACCTTTGCACCATCTTCCTGCTCTCTGCACATCCAAATAACATTCAATGAATATTTTTTTTCCAATGAAGATTCACATTTCTATTTTGTTATGATCCACGTTGAGAAAATACTTTTCTCTTCGTTTCAATTTGTTGTCGATCTTACTTTCCTTTTAGTCCACGTGACATGTTTAAGATCACAAGATTAAAAGATGTGTTGATACATTCTACACATCCTTAGTTTTAAACCACAAGATTCAAAAGTTTTCTTTACTTTCTTAACCAACGCATCAAGTCAAAACCAGACAAACAAATTGAAACGTAAGGAGTACTAAACTTGGTTGAAATACAGTACAGAGAACAGACATTTCATTAAAGAAAGCTGTGACATGTAACTACCACACTTAGTTATAGTACATAGGAATGTTAATTTGAACCCACAGCAAAATGTTGTCAACTTTTAGGTAGGAATAGACATTTCAACTATTTGATACTCCTTCCATCCATTTTTAATTGTCAGGATTTCATTCTTTAGAGTAAAACTAGGGATAAGGCATAAGTACCCCTAGACTATGATTGAAATCTCAGAGACACACCTTAACTAAAATAAGATCCTATTACCCCCTAAACTCATTTTAAAAAAAAATTTGTACAACCTTTGTCTTACGTGGTACACTCCATGACTCCACGCAATTGAGGCGCGTGAGAGATATTTTGATGTCACATAAGCCAAAAAGGTATACAAATTTACAAAAAATGGGTTTAGGGGGTAATATGACCTTAGTTTAGTTAAGGTGTGTCTCTGAGATTTCGGTCATAGTTTAGAGGGGTACTTGTACCTTTTCCCATCAAACTATAAGAACTTTGACTAACATTTTACGATATATTTTTTCATCATATTGATATGAACAAAATTACAATTTGTAATTCTTTTCGTATAATTTTTTAATATCTAAGTGGAGAAGTGTAAAATAGATATATTATCGGTAAAGTTTTAAATTAAATACAAGGTTTAGCAACCAGTCTATTTCTGAACAAGTTTTTTTTGTCTGTTTAGACTTTTAAGCATACATATGGAAAGCTATTTTTAACTACTTGGTCTGAGTTAAGTGGCAAAAATTAAGAATTTTTTAAATTTCATATTTTAGAAAGTACTTGTTTGTACTTGGCTAATCAATTTCAGAAATACTTTTGTTAATACTTGATCAGTTGCGATTTGGGTTTGGTGGTTCCAAAAGTGCTTTTGGAGAAAAAATATTTTTTTAGAAACTGAAAAACAGTTTTTGTTACTACTCGAAAACACTTGTTCTCTCAACTCTATAAAATAATTATTTTCAAAAATACTTTTAGCCTCCTAAAAGTAATAAACTAGTTTTGGGACCCCACTAAGTTAGGGTACTTGAACATGATGTCTAAAAGAATTAGCAAAGGCAATATTATATAAGTTAAGACACAGATAACTTTAGAAAACACAAAGTGGCAAATCTACTTTAAACCAAATTAGTGGGCTTAGAGATAAACCATTAACAAACAAATCAAAAAAAGATATCCTTTGTCTAATCTCTATGAAGTGAAATCATCATTATCCCTCTCATAAACTAAAAGATATTAACTTGTTGTATAGGCTCTGCATTATTTTTTTAATTATTTATAATTGTCTTTTAGACGATTTAATAGTTTAAAAGAATTATAAAAATTATACTACTAATTGGACCAACACCAATGATTCAACTATCATTTAGAGATGTGTTCAAAATTTATAATTTATAATTTTAAATATATTTAATGAATTTATAAACACATACTTATATAAGATGATAGATTAATATTATTGAATTTTGTCAACTCTGTATCATATATGGTGTATCCGCCTTTGTTATCATTGTAAACGATATTAGACCATCTTCGTCCTTATCCCCTTCAAGTTGTAATATACAACAATAACATATACAAATATTTATATTAATAGGTTATGAGGAAAGTAATGTGTACGTAATTTTACATTACTTCCAAAAGATTAAAGTAAGGAATCAGATGAATGGAATCTTTATTCATCGAATTTCGAATAGTATATCCTAGAAGGAGAAAATGATCAAAATGGTCCTTGATGTATTGGTATTGCTTTATTTTGGTCCTCAATATATTCTAGGTGATTGAAATAGTCCTTCATGTATGACAAAATGTGTTCAATTTAGTCTTTTACCCTAAACTTAACATTTTATCCCCAAAAACTGTTAAATATAACGGTGGGGACCACTGCTATATTTAACAGTTTTTGGGGATAAAATGTTAAGTTTAGGGTAAAAGACTAAATTGAACACATTTGGTCATACATGAAGGACTATTTCAATCACCTAGAATATATTGAGGGCCAAAATAAAGCAACCCCAATACATCAAGGACCATTTTGATCATTTTCTCGTTGTACGTAATTTTACATTACTTCCAAAAGATTAAAGTAAGGAATCAGATGAATGGAATCTTTATTCATCGAATTTCGAATAGTATATCCTAGAAGCAACCAATTAATTCATGCACCCAATGAAATGACTTTTTAGCTTGATTAATAATAAATTAAAAAAAAATTAATCAAAAAAAAAAATGGAAAAAATATGCACGTTCCTGTGCCAAAGACCTTTCATGCCAACTATATCATTGAAATCAAAAGCTAGTAAACGTCTTTCTCCATTTTTAAGACAAACTAGCTTTGACCAAACTTCTTTCTTTTTTTTGTTTGGATGATAATTGAGAAATCTCCGAGAACCAGTAATATATTATTAAGGTTGGAATTGAAATTTTGAATTTATGAATTTTAATTTTTTATTGAAAAATCTTAATGAATTTTAGGTAAAATATTTATACCTATTAAGTAGGTTTGTTAATACAAAACACATGGTTTAGATTAAAGTTAGTGATTTTGCCAAATTCATAAGCAACACTATAGTTTCAACCCTGCACATTGTTCAAACTTGGTGGATGGTTGACTCACCCTTCTTTAATTCAAAGTATTTGTGAATTTGAATTCGTGGCATGGACCTAATTTATATATCACGTCCTATATACAATTATTACTAAATCAAAAAAATTATGAATTTTAGATTTTAGAAAAGACAAACAGTACGTCTCTAGGTAAATTATTTATACCTTTATTATACAATTTACTATTAACGCTCTTGGATTATGCCAAACTTGTAGACAAATTATAATTTCATCCCAATGCACTATTTAAAATTCGATGGACCCATCTACCTTTCTAGAATTCCAAACTTTTGCTAAACATAAACTTTGAACTCATGGTGTACAGACGTACCTTAATACGTGTGAATTAACTCCTACCACTAGATCAAATTTCAAGAGAAGTTGTGTCAATATAAAATTAATTATTTTTTCTAATTTTATTCTTAAAAGTAATTATTTTAAAAAACTATAAACAGCTCAATATAATAAAAAATATTTAATGAGGCAAACTTATATCTTAAAACAGAAATAAGGATAGTTAAGTTATAGTTTTGTCTCATTGAATATAGATGTGTCATCACCTCATAATGAAATTGCTTATAAGAACAACTAATATTAAAAGTAAAATGAAAGAAAAAAAAATATTCCTTAAAACTTCTAAGACAAATAATTTAAGATAGTCATTTTGCGAAACTTAAACGATAATTTGAGACTAAAGGAGTATAAAAGGCAAACGCGTATAATATGCTGGCAAAATCAAGAGGGATATTACTTATTAATTTCTTAATTATACTATGTGACCCAATTCAACGACTTTTAAAACCATTTATTAGATGAAAAAAAATGATGAAAATAGAATTGACCTATTCATACTGTGCATTATATTTAATTTCTTCTTAGTATCATTAAACTTCCACTGCCGTTTGACAAAAGTTTTGAAAATTCTATGGTACTTGATATAAACAAGACCCTCACCCGTAAAGACCGCAATAGAGTAGTGATATGTATTTCATTATCCTTAATTAGAGATGTCGAGTTTAAATTTTTTTAAATATAAAATCATCTTTATTAAGAAAGATTTTATTCTTTATATGAAACTTTCTAATAATTTCTGAATTTAATCGAACTCTAAAGTAGACCCTCGTTAAAAAATCTCCTTCTATTTTGACAACCTTGTGGACATGACCAAATTTATGTGGGCCTTCATAGACCCCAATGTGCAAGCTCACTGCCCATCTGGCAAATTAATGCTTAAAAAATTCAATCAAAATTTTATTCAATTATTAAAAATCAGTAAAATTTTGTCTAGTACGATGTTGCACCGGCCAACCCCAAAAGAACTATAGATTTAAACTTTTCTCTGATTCCCGATGACTAATTTAATTGAAAAATGTACAAAACTTAAAATTCGTTCGATAACGAATTCATTCCTCTACATTTATCTACTATGTAATGTCTTATTACGTATGATTAGAAATTCACGTATTTTTAACAAGTAACTTTCGTAAATATAAGAACAGAGGAATTTGAACTTACAGAGTTCGGACCCAATGAAGAGGAACATCGAGAGAAGCAATAACGACGAGATCGGCGTCGACGCCGAGCCGGGAAAGTGATCGTAGCATGACACGTGTCGCGACGTAGAATTCATAGTCTCTTGGTGTCCCCATATACATCATGGTAGCATAGGCATTTCTGTGCACTCCTTTACTCGCCGGCGTGGCCGGCACTCCACCAATTGTCGCCGGAACTCCGGTAACCACCGTCGTTAAAGCTAAAATTAAAATCGAAATTAGTAACTTCAATTTCCCCATAAAAAACCGATCTTTTTTTTTCCCTTTTTGGCCCCTCGATAAATTTTAAGAAACTCAAAAAAAGCTAATGATTCTCATTTATAAGGCATTTGGTTCTATCCTTTAAAAGGGTGTTAAAAAGTTCACCGGAAAATCAAGATTCCGGTGTAAAATGGTTAAATTAGCCTTAACAGAGCAAATCTTGATCAATCTCAGCAATCGGAAAAACAAGATTCCGGCTTTGCTTGTTATATCTTTGTGCTTTTTGGTATTTTGGGGGAAAATAGAAAGTGATTTGAGGGTTTAACGTATTGAAAGGGTTGAGGACTTGTATAGAAGATTAAAGCCAAGATGAACCGGCTTTTATAAGTTTTTTTTTTTTTTTTTAAACATTGATAGATATTTTTATTACAATTTTGAGTATGCATATCTAGATATTTGAACTCGTTTTTATTGTGTCACTTAAATATTCTAACTTATGAAATGATTATCTAGATACTTCTAGTATTTATGTATCACGTCAACGTCTGTGAGATATATAACGAGTATAATTTAAAGTGTTTAGTTGTTACTTGCTAGTTGAGATCAAATTAAGTTGTCTAGATATGAAATTTCGAAGTGAAATATTTACTTATCAATATTTGTTTTAGGATTTTCAAATATACGTCGATAAATTTATTCTATGGATAAGTATTATGAACTTGTTTCAACAATTCATCACGAAAACGAATAATAAGATTAATCTCTTTTTTCTTTTTATGCCTTATGATAATGATTCCTCTAATATTATGACGGGACCCTCGATAGTTCATAGTTCAAAACTAACCTATTTTTAAGTATGTGGCTATCAACTCTAATTAAAAATTTAAAACATATTTACTATTCCATAATAATCTTTGGTGGTTACGTTAGGATATTTGCGTTAATTCTAATGTTCCTTGGGAGTCTTCTTAGTTTTATTTGGTCAAAATCACGTATTAACAAGTTTATTGGTTCTTAGTAAATCCATCGTCCTTTTAATTTCTTTATTTTATTAAAAGTTGAAATATCAATTTCTAAAAATTAAAAATTCGATTTTGTGCCGGACAAATTAAACACTAAATTAAAATATGTTATACATCAAACACCATAAACCTTAAAAATTCATGTACTAACACTTGCCACGAAATTTTATTAATACCCCCTCCGTCTTACATTTGTGGTGAAAAATAATAATCATACTTTCAGTTTATCTCTTTAAGACAAAATTAATTATTTATCCTATTTTATGTTTAATATTAAATATTTTAAAAATAAAATTAGCTTAAGTCTTATTCATATGTACAGTTTATTTAGAGCGAGATAATGGTGAAGTAATAGAAAAAAATTAAAATACCTATAATTTTTTAGGAAACGTGCAAAAATTAAATGTGACAATTAATATGTATATATGTTACTGTATCTTAAATGTGATTAGAGCTGTTAGTAGTATAAAAAACAACTCTATTGAAGTATTATGATTTTTTTCTTTTTTCAAAAAAAAATCTGTTTTTTGTTAGTTACTCTCTTGGTTCTTCTTTATTTGTCCACTATACTAAAAATAGTTATTCAATAATATTTATCCAGTTTAGAAAATCAAGAAATAATTTACCCTTTTATATCTATTTTACCCTTACTATTAAATACTATTCAATATCTAATACATTTTTCGGAGTATTAAATTCAATATATTCAAAGGTTAATATAATAATATTACCCTTATTATTTATTATTTCTTAAGGTGTGTCGAGTCAATATATAGTGGACAACTATTATTGAACTAGAGCAAGAGTAAAGAATCAACTTGTTTTTGTATTAAATTTTTTTACAAGTTATACAACATCTGATAGTCAAGTAGAAAATATGTTATTGTAATGCAAGATGGAAGATGAAATAACTAATCCGCATACCATCAATATATATATATAACTAATACGTACATAATTCTAACGAATTACCAAATAATTTCTGTATTAAAGGAAAACATTCCTTTCACTTGTAGTAAAGAAGTTACGTTTTATAATTTGTTCTCATATTTCCATTTCTAGTCCCTTAATTAAGTATCTTAATTATGAATTATACTATATTAGAAGAGTCTAGGATTTTACTACCAAAAGTGGGCCCCATCTCCTTCCACTTAAATAATATTTTTCAACCTTATCATGGTAAAAGTT
>NW_006239126.1:523917-529492 GCF_000226075.1 Solanum tuberosum
AAAAAAAAGTACTACAAATCACAATAGCTAAAAAATTTAAATATTTTTAAAATCAGATAAAAATTTCAATAACTTCTCAAATTTCATAATATGACATAAATTAAAATAAAAATATATATATATTTGGGCCCCGTGCTGGCACGGGGTCCTATATCTAGTAATTACAAGAAATCTTTATCTGCCTTCTCTTTGCTTTTATCTTAAATAAGTAAGTGGGACCCGAAACCACTCACTAAGCTAATATTTTTGTTACGTGAGACATAAAATAAAATTTCTCGATTAACTATAGGATATAAACATTAATGTAATTAGTATTACGTGACAAAGATATTTTAATTATTTTAAAAATAATTGAATTAAATATTTTCTTTTAGGGAAATGCCAATAATTATCTTTCCTTCTTTACGTGTACAATTAGTTCAAGATTCATTGGAATGGACCAACTAGTCAGTCACCTGTAGTTTCTTCCAAACAGAGATCATGTCTTCGAGTGATAAATATTTCTTCATTTTTAATTAGAGGTCTAGAGTTCGAGTTTCTTTGGATACAGAGTCGCCTTTGTTAAAATGTGTTTTACCCTCAATGTGAGACTTTCCAGTTCGAATTTGAACTTAGTTGGACTTTAATGTGGATATCAGACATCAGGTGAAAAATAAGAACTTGTATTTCACACAATTCATGTAGGAATAAATTTTACCATTAAATACTACCGCGATAACTATAGACATTTTGGTAAAGTAATTTTTTATCTTAAATTAGTCGTAAGTTTTGGTTTGAATTCCCAAAATATGTAATCACCTTTGGCATATGCATCGTGTAAATTTGTAACATTAATGTGAATTGTGATTCCGACAAAGTCAATCTAATATTAGGAAGAGTCATAAAAATATATAATTTGAGATCATATAATATACACATGTGACATGTCAATGACTAATTAATGAAAAAGGGAAAATGTGCAACGAACACTAGCCTTTGCTTAAGTAAGTGCTTTTACCTTTAATTGTTTAAGGGATCATAAAGATCTTGACTCTTTGAAAAATCAATATCATTCCATAATGTTACGTAAAATATTCAGTTAATCTAACGTAGGAGAAAAACTTAAAATATTGGTTTAAGCTCATACAACTTAAAGAGTCGTTTGGTATACACATCATCTTACGTTAGCAAGGTGTAAAAAAGAATCACATTTCAAGAGGTATGATAGAGACAATCCACCCCAATACAAGTAAATTATAACACGTATGTTGAGAAGCAGAGTACTTAATAATTCGATCTCGGATATTAATTGTTTTGACAAAATTAAAATGATTCTAAATAATTATTTAATGTACATATATAGGATAAATAAGAATTGATTTCAAAAATTTCTTCCAACAAAAATCTAAAAGTTGTAAATTGCAGTCCAATCAAACACTCAACCATGAACCAATTAGCCGTCTCCAATTACCATGAAGGCAATGGTGTAGTGTACGGTGAAGGGTGGTCAGCTAAATATCTTTCATCAATGAATAAATTTTAAAGTATATCAATCGCCACTTACTTATCACATGTGTATATTAATTCTTAAACAATCTTAACAAAATTTCAAATTTTATCACTGTTTGAAGATCGATCTCATCCACTAGTATAGATCAAGAATGTTTGATTTATCCACTGTTGAATTTTCCTTCAAATAAAGCAAGTGGATTCACTTAGGACCATTTCTTCAATGATCTGTTGACTCTTCCCACAATGTGGGGTTTTCAGTTTCTTCCAAGAAAGAACATGCATGTGATAATTAAGGGACATCATAGTGCGGGGCGGCGGAGTTAGACGTACGGATGCAATTAAACTTAATAATTTTGATTTAAATTTTATATTTATTATAAAAGATTATTATTAATTTATTTAAAAAAATTAATGCTAAATTTATAAACTTCAAATCTCAATTTTGTCGTTAAATCATAATTGGCGCATTGAATGGTAGTCTAGCTCACCAAGAACATAATAAGAGACCGGGAAAAAGATAGCTGCGACAAGTCAAAGGAGAAGTTTGGTCAAGAAAAAAAATCAAACTAAAAGTACAAATAATAATAATAAAGAAAAAAATTAATTAAAAGAAAGAGAAAAGAAGAATATCCAAATGTTTTAAAAGAAAATATTGTTAACAAGAATATGGAAGGGGGGAATAGAAAACATTATATTCCTACCTCAAATTATTACTCATTGTTTTAGAAAAAAAAAAGGTTATCCACTTAAAAAAGATAGTACTAGTATATATTTAGCAGTCCTAATGTATTTATCTAACTTAATAACTAGTATTTATTTAATCATTCAAATAATGATTGCCGTTTCTTTAGCTATACATTACATATTTTCATAATTTACTTACACATTTAATTCCACTTTAACTATCACGATCAAATCGAAACGGAAGGAGACTATAAGTCTATTGAATCATTCAAAGTGACATAACTTTAGAGAAAGCAATAAGATGACACATGTTTTACTTATTTATTTCAACAAATCAAGATAGATAGATAGATTTATTTTATTCAATTTTATCCTTGTACCTAAATAACTATTTGAAAATTTAGTAGTCAAATTTAGATTACTAAAATATAATTAATATGAATAACTTATAAATAAATTTTAAATATATTATTTATTAATAAGCGTAGAAAGTCAATATTGAACTAAAAAAGTATGTCAATTTGCCAATTATCAAACTTTCAAGTAGATTGAGTCAAAACTCGTTGTTATTGAGATGTTCATTAATTAATACTTCTTCCACCTTATATAGTGGAAGAAAAGACTTGGGGAGACTTGTACTTAGGCAATTGAGTGGTGGAAAATGTAGATTTTTTCAACCAATACACATCAATCATCATTATTTAATTATTAAAGTAAATAAATACAACATTTTCAAGCAATCGTAATTATCCTTTATTAAGTATAAGTATAATATTTTCGTTCGTTCCAAATTAAGTGTTATATAAGTAATAAAGGTTTGTCTCGGTATTTTCTCAGGAATTCAAGACAAAACTTAGCATAACATTTTTTTTATTTTAAAATAAACTAATATTTTTTTCCATTTTTTAGTTAAAATGAATTAATGTTCAAATGGGTAAAATAACATAGGTAAAATACCATTCTGGCCAAATTCTGGTCAAATTTTCTGGCCAAAAGGATTTTTTCTATATGTTTTTCAACTATATTCTTATATTCCATCTTTCTAAAAATATTCAATTTTCAAGAGATATTTATTAAATATGAGTAGTTAACTTAGATGTACTCCATCTGTTCACTTTTACTTGTCATATTTGGAATTGATACGTTAAGAGAAAACAACAATTGACATGTCTATTTCACCATACCACCTCTATTAATAGATGTTTGTATTAGGTTTTGGAAAATAATGATTTGATGATAAGAGTAAAACATAAGAAAAAAAATTATTCTTTCTTGATATGTTAAAAGTGACAAATAAAATTGAAAATCTATTGTTGAAATAGTGAATAAGTAAAAATATATAAAGAAAATAATTATTAATTTCTTAATAGACATAAATTTTGCTCGGATAATACTTATTTTGACACTAAAAAACTACTTTCAAATAACCTTTTAAAAATGGCACATACATACGGTCTAATTATTGAGTTTTGAATAACTGGACTGAGATTATCTACGGAAGCTTTATGGTAACCCATTTTTTGAAGTCCGATAATTGAATTTTGAGTGCTTATCTAAGGTCGAAAATGCATATTTTTAATTTAAAAAGATGTGTCTGGTGAAGTTCTTTTTTTAAAAAAACAAATAAATTAAATAAATAGTTTTGGATGGCAAAATTGTATTTTTAAAATTTTTGCAAACACAAATTGCTATTCTAGTATGGCAAAAATGTTTTTTTAATATATTAGTCAAACACAAATTATTACTCTTTAATAGAACATTGATAAGGAAGTTTTAGAACTCAACCTTTTCAAATAAGACTAATTAATCTAGAAATTATAATTTCACAATTATAATCTTGAAATATATTAGTTATATAACTACATGTCCACATTTCTGCCTTTTTTTTCTCCTTCTAATTGGATAAATCATGATAAACAATTTGGAAAAAGTCACATCTAAAGATTTCTATTATATTGTTCTGTTATATAATATATAATATATAAGATGCTCAAAGTTTGATCTCATCTTAGGATTTTCAACCACAAGTACCAAAATATCATATTGCTCTTTATGAGATTCTTTGTTGATAACTCTACAAACTTTAGCTTTTTCTAAACATTATTCTAGAGAGAGTAAGGGCGGAGCTAGAAGTTTATATATGAATTTTATCAAATTTATAAATTTTCGTTTAGACAGTGTATTTATGTTAAGAAAGTCATTAAATATCATATTGAATTTAGAATCCAAATATTAATAATTGAAATCGTTTTTTAAAAAATTCATCAAAACTCATAAAGTTGAAATTCTAACTCCGCCTCTAAGAGATCAAAATGAAATATTTTTTTAATGGCTTAGGTTCATTTGATTTGGACCGGATAGTGATCAAGCATTGTTCTTGTTGGATGCTAATTGAGTCTTAAACTACGTAACTTTTACATTACCTAAATAGGAAAAATTGAAATTGAGGTATTTAATTTTGAAGGGATCTGTCTTCTTTTTTTAAAAAAAAAAGAAGAATTTTGCTATCACATGATGATAAGGAACAACTTTTTGTGATATTTCAATCCTCTTTTTGGCTTCTTGCACTACCCAATAATGGGTTACTTTCCCTTTTTAAATTTGAAAAAAATATATGCAAATTGCAAACTTATAGAATTTTTCAATATAATTTTGAAATATTTAAATTTAATTTTTTAAATATTAAATTAATTTAATTTTAAAATTCAAGTCATTAACTATTTGATAGGCAAAAACGACACTGATTTTGAGATGAAGGAAGCACTATATGGTTTTATTTAGATTTTGTAACGACTCTGGTCCAACTGTACGTTGAGGTATTATTCACTTTGAGTTTAATCTCACAAGGATTTGTCCATTAGATTTTTAACCCAAAGGACGTCGCGATCATTATTTCTAAACTCATTCTTTTAACTTTCTTCTCTCATTTCGATGTGAGATTTACCTAAGGTGTAATGTGTACCCTTCTTTTAGAGGTTTGTCCTTCGTTATAAGTGTCACATACACCCCTCATTGAAACTCAACGTCCTTGCTGAGGTTTGTCCCACCATCATACTAAGTAGGCGTTTGGCCATGCGATACCATATCACAATATGGTATCGTGAGATGGAATCAGCATTTGGACATGCGATTTTACACTAATTCCACCTCATGATTTCATATCATGAGAGGTGATACCATATTCTCCAAAAACCATGATATGGAATTATATGGTGATTCCATATCATGATTTGAGATATTTTAATACAATAATTGATCCATGAGTTTATATTTTGTTAAAACAACCCCACATTTTATATCTACTAACCATTTATTTCATATGTAAATAAAATTTATAATCACATCATTACTTTTTAAAATTTATTATTCTCACCAATATAAAATTTATTATTACTTTAAA
>NW_006239126.1:529755-573200 GCF_000226075.1 Solanum tuberosum
TTTTATGGCCTTAATAAGTGCACATTTATATTTTATGTGTAAGTTATTAGTATTTAGTTACATATTTCTTATCAACTTTGTTTAAAGAGATAATATTTATTTTATGACTTTGCATTGTCTTGGAAGCACTATTTTTATTACTCTTACAAACATTATTTTTATGAAGTGCATTCTATGATGCTTCCAATTTATTTTATGTTCACTAAACTAATATTGTTGTATTTTTTATTTGGTAGGATTGTGTTAGTGCGATTGATGGAACATATATAGAAGGGGAGGTTCCTAAAGCGGTGCAACAAGCATATCGTAATCGCAAAGGAAGAACATCACAATGTGTCTTATGTGCTTGTGATTTTGATATGCGATTTACCTTTGTTGTTGCTGGTTGGGAAGGTACTGCACAGGATATTAAAGTACTTGAGAATGCACTTGTTGAGCCAACGTCACAATTTCCATTTCCGCCACATGGTAACTTTAAATTACATCCTTAGAATAAATACTATTTATTTACACAAAGCTATCTCATTTACGTCACATATGCTTTTTAGTAATTTCTTTATAAAATGTTTTTTGGTAGATAAATATTATGTTGTTGATGCTGGTTTCCGAAACACAAAAGGATTTTTAGCTCCATACAAAGGATTACACTATCATTTGCAAGATTACCGAGGAAGTGAAAAAGAGCCTCAAAATGCCAAAGAACTATTTAATTATAGGCATTCATCTTTGCGCAATGTGATTGAAAGGACTTTTAGAGCTTGGAAAAATAAATTTAGAATACTGAAACAAGGCATGAACCATTATGATATTGATACAGAAGTGAAAATTGTCATAGCTTGTGCAGTGTTACATAATTATTTGCGAGAATACCAAAGTAGTGATGAAATATTTATGGTCTATGAACATGAAACTATAGTTGTGGAGGATATTGACCAACAAATGGCTCAAAGTAACAATGTTGGTTCGTCCTCTCGGTCACATGATCGAGAAATGCAAGTTCAACGTGAGGAAATTGTCCATACTATGTGGGAGGATTATATTAAAGACTAGTGCACTACAATTTATGTTCAATTTTTTTATTAAATTAAAGTTAGATGAAACAATTACTTAAGTGGAAAACAAATAACTTTGTAATAATTTATTATGCGATTTTATAATTTTTTGTTTTATTTTGATAAGATTGAATAAACAATTGGGGCGTATTTTAATAGTTTTACAACTTATGAGATTTTTATTGTTTATGAGAAAATATACAACACAAAAATTTCATATCGCATGTCCAAAACAAACCTTCAATTTCATCTCATGATTTCATATCATGATACCATGAGATGATACCATATCATGATTCCATTTCATCTCATGATTTCATATCATGATTCCATATCATGATACCATATCGCATGGCCAAACGGGCCCTAAGATATAGTCCTGCTCAGATACCATATATAAAGGTCATGGTCCAACTGTTAAGGTATTATTATTCGTTTTTGGTCAAGATCCGCAAGAACTTGTACATTGGGTTTAACTCAAATTTTGAAGTCTTCTTTACATTAATGTTTTTTTCACATATAAAATTTGTTTTTTCTTTCTTTTATCTTTTTCATTATTCAGATCATTTGTCATTTCAATTATAAATAGCAGGCTTGCTGATGTAGGGCCGATAATCCGCCGGCTTTCCCTTTTGGATCTTTAGGCTGATGGACCTTGTACATTTTATTATGGGCCTAAGGAATTATGGTAAAGAGGCCCAGATTTTATGAGGATCACATTAGACCATCCATTATTATCGTTCGTATTCGTATTGGAAATGTATCGCAGTTCAAACTTCAGACCTCAACGTCCTCAAGTCCTTAAAAATCTTAAAATCCCAATTATCCGGTGTGAATTTTAATTTTGAAATAGCTAAATTTTAGTATTTTGGAGATGATGACTATATTTTAAATAGTGATCTTTAAAGTGTCTATTTATATACTTCATCCTGCGTGATTTTTATTATCGTAGCTCAATAATTAATCAAGCACATCTCATTATTATCATCCATTTCGTTGCGTATGGTATTTGAGATGGAAATAATTGACTAAATAATAAGATGATAAAGCTAACAAATAATTAATGTGAAGGTCCATGAGGAATACAATTTCCTAGATTTTACTACTCAAACAATTATACAAATTTATTATTTGTCACATTTGAAAATCATAGTAGCTTAGTTGGTTGGTTACATAAACTTTCCTCTCCCCCGTCCTCAATTTTCTAAACAACTCTCACCTCAAAAAACTACATCATGCACAAGAAAAAAAAGTAGAAACCACAAAATATGATTTTTCCTATTTCTTTTTAGAGTTCTTAATAAAATACAATAACTACAATTCTTAAATATGTAACGATGACTAAGAATATTTTGTTTAAATATTTTAAATAATTAAAGTGAGAAATGTTGAAAATACTTCTAAATTCGGCGCGAATTATTATTTTCATTCTCGAATTACTGACAGCCTTAAAAATAGATCTTTACTTGACTAGCTGAATTTGAATACACCTTTGTTATGCTAAAATTCTCTTATTATATAAGAGAGACTTCACGCTGAAGCAGACACGTCTTCGAAAAAATTTATAAAAGAATTATTTCTTTTGTTTAACTTTAATTTAATTAGTATATAATATTTTCGAAATTATAGGATCCATTTTAGCTATGACTTTTTAGTTTTAAATTCATATTCTTTTGTTATAGCTTTATTATTTTGAATATCGGTATTATTTGTTTATATCTTGCAACTACTTTGAGTAAAAAATCAACGATCGATGATGAAAAATACTTTATTTATGGACATCTTAATGGACCTCTTCACAATAAATTTGCACAAACAAAAAATAATTAACAACTTAAAATATCTAAACATCATATTAAAATTTAATCTACTTTCTAAATTCTATCTATATTACATAAATTAAAATAAAAAATAATAGATATTGGGGCCGTACTAGCACGACACCTATGTCTTGTTGAAAAAGGGAAACTTTCGCATATAACCACTTAAAAATAGCTTAATTACGCTCCATAACTATAGTTTGCTAATTACGATTCGTAGCTGCATGTTATAGGGATGAGAGTGGCGAGCGAGATTGGGAGAGGGAGGAGAGAGGCGAGCGAGAGAGGGCAGAGAGTGGAGAGAGGCGAACAATATATGCATATCTATCAGATAATTGTATATATATAACTGATATACATATTTATTTGTATGTTTGGAGAGAGAGAGATTGGGAGAGGGAGGAGAGAGGCGAGCGAGATTGGGAGAGAGAGGAGAGAGGCAAGCGAGAAAGGTCATAGAGTGGAGAGAGGCTAATTGTATTTGTATATGTCATATAATTGTATATATATATGTGTATAATTTGTATTTGTATATGTATAAAAGAGGATAAGTGACGTAATTAAAGCTAAAATTAATCTGTAAGCCATAATTAATTCAAACTATAGCTATATCAGCTAATTAACTAGTATATGTTTGCTTTTCCGCGTAATTTTCCCTTGAAAATATAAACTCCACTTAAAACATTTGCTATTTTTTATAAAAAGAAAATTCATTTTTTGTCTTAAAACATTTTATTTTTAAAAAAAATTATTGCTGGAATTTTTTTTTTTTTTTAAAAAAACAGAGAGCGTGGTATTGGCATCTAAAAGAAGTCACTGGTAAGTCGTAATTGTTCTTGAACAGCAAGCAAGCAATTTCAGAAATGGCGACTCTGTAACCCCAACCTTACGAAACCCATTCAAGGGTTTTTTCTTCTTACCTTAATCTACAAAATCTTCTTTGGGAGGTTCTCTGTTAGTACCTTTTTATTTATTTATTCAGATTCTGTTATAAACCCTAGAGTTTAATATGAAAGAAGAAGAAAGTGGGCCGCAAAATAGAGAGTTATATGCATTGCTTCATATATCTCCAGAAGCTTCTGATGAAGAAATTCGAAAAGCTTATCGTCAATGGGCTCAAATCTATCACCCTGATAAATATCAAGCTCTTGAGGTACTCACAGTCCACTCTTTGTACTATACTTGTTTTTGGTTTGGGAACGCTTAATTTTTTGTTTTTTTTTAATTTTCGATGTATTTTTTGTACTATGCTTGTTTTTGGTTTGGGAATGCTTAATTTGCGTATTTGGAGTTAAAAGGGTAATTCACGGTTGTGTCGGATCAGCTTGAGCTCACCTTCCGGCAGCAACCTGAATTAAAGGATGAATTATGCGCTATTGGTTAAATTGGGCCTGTATAGAACAGAATGGATACATAGGATTCATATAGCTGATTCCAACTAGTTTTGTGAACCCTTAAATTGTGTATTTGAAGTTAAAGGGTATTTCACGGTTGTGTCCGGGTCAGCTTGAGCTCACCTTCAACATGTTACCTGAACCAAAGTATAAATTATGTGTTATTGGAATTGAATTAGGCCGTTATAGAACAGACTGGATATATAGGAGCCATATAGCTGACCTCCAAGGCTCCAACTAGTTTTGAGAATCCTTAATTTGTGTATTTGATGTTAAAGGGTAATTCATGAGCTCACCTTCGGACTGCTACCTGATTTAAAGGATAAATTATGTTATTGGAATTTATTGGGCCTGAATAGAGCGGAAGGGATACATAGGAGGAGTCATATAGTTGATCTCTGACTAGTTTTGAGAACCCTTAATTTGTGTATTTGGAGTTAAAGGATAATTCACGCTTGTGTTTGGGTCAGCTTGAGCTCACCTTCCACATGCTACATGCATTAAAGGATAAATTGTGTGTTATTGGAATTAAATTGGGACTGTATAGAACATAAAGGATTCACATAGCTGATCTCCAACTAATTTTGTGAACCCTTAATTTGTGTATTTGGAGTTAAAAAGGGTAATTCACGTTTGTATTCGGGTAAGCTTGAGATCACCTTCTGCCTGCTAACTGTTAAAGGATAAATTTTGTGTTATTGGAATTAAATGGGCTTGTATAGGACGGAATGGATACCGACGATTTGTATAGCTCAACTCCAACTAGCTTGTGGTTGGGGATGAGTTTAACATTTTGATATGTTTTTAAACTGTTCTAGTTTTAGAAAACCCTGGTTTGTCTATTTTCTTTAAATGGTGAATTGTTTAATGTGGGAATGAAATGGGACTGAATAGAGAACTAGTTTTTAGAAAAGACTAGTTTGCCTGTTTTTCCTTTAGGGATAAATTATGTAGTGTTGAAATGGGTGTTGATTAGATGGAATGTATACATATTGCCTTCATCTAGTCAACTTCAACTAGTTTTCCATAAAGTAGCAGTTGTTTGATTGATATGTATGAACTACAACTAGTCTTGTTTTTGCCTTTGATATTGGTGGAAAGTCGCTGTGCTTGCTTTTGCTCAATTTTCTTCCAGGTATTTTGCATTGCAATTGGCATATTTATTCTTTTCTCCATGCTTTTGTTTTTGCATTGCGATTGGCATATTGATTAGATATAAATTCAACCTTTTTCCATGTGATTAGACAGTTGTGAATGTTTTACTTTGTATCCAATTTGGAATTTTGGTGCTTAGTATTCGATTTACCATCATAAAAGACAAAAAGAAACTCACGTCCCATTGGCTCATTCATACACTTGTTTAGTGGAGGGAGATTCAATATTGACTGAATTTTTGAAGATGGGTATAACATTGTTTTGTCCTTGGTACATGTTTTGTGCAATGGGACTAATAGCTTGTTAGCTGGTACTATATTCAGGATCTTCTTGAAAAAGTAGGACCAAGATCATAAGTATCAATTGCTGGTGCTTTCAGGTTCAGAGTCATAATACAAGTGATTCCTGCTGAGATTCTACATATTGATCCTTGTGTAATAACTGCTCGAGTCTCTTCTAAAATCTCTGTTCTTTAGCCTAAAAAAAGAGGGTAGAAGAGAGGAAGTGTCTTTCCAATGGGGAAGAACGTGGTAGAAAACTCAATAGTTGCCAGCTCTTCAAATTTTTGCTCTTCGTAGTCTCCTGGGTGGGGGATCGGCAAAACGTAATATTGAGTTCAACAGAATCTATATCAAAGATTTATGCAACAGTGCCAATTGGCGGAAAAAAATTGTACGTGTCTAGATTCCTTGTTTTCCTGCTTATGATGGTCAAGTTAATGTCATATATCGCATGTTCTGTCTTATGGGTTTGGTAGGGGAGGCTTCATAAGTACTGTATTACATGTTTGTTATTTGGCAAACAGCCATTATTATGGTTCAGGGCCTTATCTATCTGAAAACTAGGACCTAGATCTTTCTTATTGCAGTGTTTGGGCTATTAGGTTGTGAGATGTTATATAGGTGGTTTCTTGAGATTACTACATTTTGCTAATTTCTTCTAGAAACTTTTTTCATTAAGGAATAACTAATAAGGTTACAAGAGAAAACTGTCTCACAATGGGGAAGAATATGGTAGAAACTCAGTTTTTCATGATAGTGAACTTGTTTTATCCTCTTAGTTCAGGGTGTTGGGGATCTTGCAGTGAGGTCAAGAAAATCAATATTTTTTAAATCTTAGCAACATTATTACAAGATATTAGATAATTGCCAACTGTTGGAAGTAACTTCTCTGGCTTTCTTATTTTTCTGATTCTGAAGGTCAAGTTGTGAGTATTTAGTGGCATATTTTTCCTGTTTCAGATGAAGGAAATTGCAACAGAGAATTTCCAACGAATATGTGAAGCTTATGAAATTTTATCGGATGAGACGAAAAGACAAATATATGACATATATGGTATGGAAGGGATTAATTCTGGTCTGGAACTTGGTACTAAGCTGAACAAAGCTGAAGAGATCAAGGAAGAACTTGAAAGACTACGTCGTCAGAAAGAACTTCAAAAGGTTGCAGCACATCTCCGACCTTCTGGGTCAATTATGGCAAATCTGTCATTGCCACAGTTTTTAGAGGGTGATGGCATTATGAAAGGGTAAGCATCTGTACTTCTTTTGTATTTCTATGTCTTAATTGCTTTTGTAGATTAAGATGACGACGTAGATATGTGTGACTAGGTAATTGATAATCCAATAGCATGGCAGAAGCCAACTATTCCATCTATCACATTGTACATGTTAAAATTCCTTTGTCCTTAATCCTAGAAGAATATGCAAAGCCATGTTCCTTTAAGTAACTTGCTGATAAGTAAATTTCTTTTAAGTATGCGAGTTATCATTTTTGTGGGACAACCTGCAAAAGAATTGTTCTAAGCTGCCCACAAGAATGCTGGTGGATTTGGAGCTAACGAGCTTATGCTTTAAATTCTTTTAGCTTCAGTGTGTGCTTCTATGACATAGAAGTGAAGCAAAATCAGGTTTGAGAATTGTACCGTGAAGCAGAAAATATTAGAAACAGGGATCTTGAGGAATCCTTGTTGTGAGTCCCTAATAAACTATCTAAGGGTTTTTAAAATTTCAAGTAAGGTAAAGACCATTAAACATATTCAAGAGTCGCTCTGCATTCTTTTGTAAAAATTTGATCCTTATTATCTTCCTCGACGGCTTTTGGCTATCTCCTCAAGAGATTTCAGTTGCCATGATTCCATTATATTTGCACTTCGGTTACTTAATACATTACACCGTGTCTACAGAAGTAATGACCTAAGCAGCCTGTAGGCTTATAAACTGTAGAATTGAGCTGCTCTAGCGGAATATGCATTGTGTTGCTAGCACTACTGTCATTTTTGTTCAGAAGCACTAAATTTTACTTTATTGTACGATATTGCAACACTAATGCTTAAGCTTGTTTAGGCATAGTTAGCAATATGTTTCTAGTTGATTTTTTTGTTTGTTTGTTCCTTCAACATGTTGATCATTCAGCAAGTCCAAGTTTGTCTTCTATATGATTATTCAGCAATGCCTCTTGATATTACCTCATCTTACCTTACATGTTTTTGGGCTTGATTGCCAGGATGGCTATGGCTAGTGAAGTCCAGTCTCAGATTTCCAAAAACAATGCTGTTGCCATTGGTGGAAATCTGGCGGTTAATGGGAATGCCGGCGGTGGTGCTGCATCTATTGTTTTTAGGCATCAAATGTCATCAGTTTCGTCAATAGAGTTTATGGGGTCTATGGGTTTGAGAGCATTACTAGGAGTACAGACAACTCGGTAGGATGATCCATTCTGCTATGTGTTGCAGATCTCAAAAATTTTAGCCAAATATTGACCTGTTCTTTGTCTTATCAGTCATATATCTGTTCACTCTACGGCAACAATGGGTCTTGCTATGTCTTTAAGAGATGGTTCTGTTAATCTCTCCAACACTTGGACTCGCCAGCTATCTGATACCGCTCATGGAAATGTAAGCTATTTTTGAGTTGATACATATCTAGAAGCTTAAAAATAATTTTTCATAGTTGCTACTTGCTACTATTCTTTATGCTTCGTGCCTGCAACTTAAGTTAGAAGATTGATGATCCCTTGGACCATAGCATTCTGGAACATACTCGTTTAGGGGCTGAGGCATGAAATCTCTGTGCAGCTCACGTTACTGATATTCACTCATTCTTTTTAACTTATCAAGAAAATCTTATATTTTTCCGTTTCCCCTTTCACTTTTTTGTGCAGATACATCTTTCATTAGGTCCAGAGTCATCTATAGCTGTTGGATGGCAGAGGAAGGAGCAGAAAAGGTCTGCTTCTGGAGAAATCAAGGTTCCACTTTTCTGCTCTAGCTCTAAAGACATTTATCTTTTGATTACATTCTCTTATAAAAGCTAATTTAAGAATTCTTGTTTCCTATTTAAGACTTGCCCATATCATCTTTGTTTATTCTTGAATTGAGTAATTACTGGCTGACACTTTCTTTGATCTGGTTATGAGGGATTCTGTACTTACGGTTTGAAGTCCACACGAACATTAATGCTCCAGATATTTTCATTGGTTTTGTTAAAAACAGATGAATTTCTCTCATCTACCTGTTGATATGGAATTAAGAT
The DNA here is from genome assembly GCF_000226075.1 of Solanum tuberosum. Taxonomy (NCBI): domain Eukaryota; kingdom Viridiplantae; phylum Streptophyta; class Magnoliopsida; order Solanales; family Solanaceae; genus Solanum; species Solanum tuberosum. The sequence goes on from NW_006239126.1 coordinate 538,710, forward strand.
CCCTTAATGGTTAATTTATTGTTTACTTTGTGGCCTACAACTTACTTTTTTCTGGACAAGTAGAACACACACCAACTATTAAATGTAAATCCAGCTTTCTAGTAGACTACACAGCATAATCTCCCTACATCTGAGTAGGGCTTTTTATTACTTGGTCATGACTTGTGTCCAAAAAACCTTACCAAGCTGTTGAATTAAATTTAAATGGTTATTTAGGTTGCTATGTTACTTTAGTATCAATTGTTTGGTTTAGTATCATTTTGAGAGAAAAAAATCTGTACGGTAATGAGAAGCTTCCTGATTAAAAAAAAGAAGTGACATAAGTAACAATTTGTATTTAAAATTAAGAAAAAGGAAGAAAATGCACTTTCAGTTTTAGCAGTTCTCGAATATTCTGCTGCCAAAATCTGGGAAATGAACCTGTGTAGATTGGTGCCCCTTGAAATGTGCCCCAACAGTGGAATGCTCCCTAATAAAAAAGAAAGAAAGGAACTCAAACTGGACAAGCTGGTCGAGTTCTATTCAAGACCTTTGCTTGATTTGTTCTTAAAAAATAAGATTATGATTTCTTCTGCTCTTGCTCCCACTTGCTTTAGGTTATTTTAGAGCTGTAGATGTTCCACAAAGTTCTGACTAGCGTACTAGCAGGAACATGGAGAAGTTAGCAATGATAGTATTGTATTAGGTTCTGTAATAACGTGACCTGTTCATGTTCCACCCTCTAATTTCCCTTACTTCCGCGTGAGAAGAAAATAGAATGATATATATGTTGGGTCACTCCAAACATATTTTAGAACTATGAGTCTATTTGTGTTTATAATGCAAATATAACATACTTGCAACTTCATGTTCTGTCAAACAGACCTTTTCCCACTTTAAACAAATTCAACATGAGAAGTACATTGGGTTCAAATGATATTAAGCGGCATTAAGTCAATAACCTGCCTTCAAGCAGCATCTTAACATTACCAATTTTGCGAGACTTTGAGTATTCTTTTATCTATCTATAATTTGCATCCAACGTAATGCAGCTAGGGACAGGGTCATTTGGTGCAACGGCTAATTACACCCACCGCTTCTCCACAAAATCTCATGGGCGTATCGCAGCCAGAATCGGAAGGTTCATTGATGTTAATAGTTCCTCATTTCTTTTTTTGAATAGTATTCGACTTATTGCTGTTACTGTGTTAAAGTTAAAAGTTCTAAGCCTTGATATTCTGTACTCTTTTGCTTAAATAAACTAAATGATCTGTGGTCTGAATAAGCTAATGAACGCCTGGTACACTTGATGTGTTGCAATTCTAGTTTAGATTTATTTTGTTGAATGATCAAATCTCTCTGATCCTTGTTCATTTCCGCGTATCTAGTTTTGGGTAGTGCACATGGTAATGGTGATGACTAAGGCCTAACTTTTACCTTGTCAAAACAAAAATGGTGATGACTAGGCCTAGTACTCGATTGTAGCTTGAGTAAGTCAATACATAACTTGCATTAGCTATTGTTTTAAATTCTTGTTTGTAATCAGATTTCTGTAAAATCTGGTTATATAAGCGATTTAACAATATTTTAATGATCGTTTACTTTATAAGTCCCTCAATTTGTTCTGGTATTAGTTAAACCTTTTAAGAACTTCTGGGAAGAGCAAACCTGCTAGTGTCTTGGAAAAAAGGCATCATAGATTTCTGTAAAAGATGGTTATATAAGCAATTTCTCATTTTCTTCTTGATTGTTTTCTTTATCATCCCATCACATTTCTTCTGGTATTAGGTAAAACTTTTTTACCAACTTCTGGGAAGAGCAAACCTCCTAGTATCTTGTAAAACAACTCATTGCATCTTAACCCAATTGAAATTCTTTGTATTTTCTGCTCTCTAGTTTGAACCAGGAATGGCATTTTCTTGGATTTTCAGTTTGTTTTTTAATATGTTCCCAGAGAACCATATCTTCAAGTTAAGCCAAAAACACCATAATCCAGTTTACTGGATTTATCTTCATGCACAAAATTTCATGTTTAATTGGTAGCCTCTTCTCAGGACATTCTATATTATATTGCAGTACGGCACTTGAACTTGAATTGGGAGGTGGAAGAAAAATATCTGAATTCAGTACCATTCGGATGCTGTATACCGTAGGAATTCAGGTATATATTGGCAAACTAACTACTTTCACCCCTTCCCGAAGAAAAGAGGAGTGGTGCCTACTTTCTTCTATGCTTTTGTTAGACATGCTTTACAATTCATTAGAAGTCATTGTTGCAAGATTGCACATGATTTTCATGTTTTTTTTACACCTCATATCCTTTTTTTTTCTCACAGGGGATCTTTTGGAAGTTTGAGTTACATCGTGGGGGACAAAAGTTGATTGTTCCTGTAAGTAGTCTCAACTTGTTCTTATATGCGTTATTTTGGTTTCATGCTTTTATCTTTTCTTTCTTTTTCCTTTTCGGTTTGCTTGTTCATATGCATGCACATGTGTTCGTGACTTTGGGTACATATTCCCCAGAATTTCTTGCATCTACAGTTGCTTCTTGATCATGATCTTAATCAGGCACTTCCAAGATGATCAGGAGTCTAATGATCTCGAATTATAACGAACCTAAACTAATGCAAGATCACTTATTTTAAGAATATAGTACGGTACCTCAATGCATTGAACTAATGAAATACTATATCCTACAACGCAAAAACTAGATTTCCTACTCAAGGAATTGGATATTACGTATGATCTTAACTAAATTTGATTGGATAATGGCTCTGATGGTTTCACCAAAACTAGGTATGCATTTGGCCATGATTTTTTTTTCCGGAGTTGAACTCTGGAAAACATGTTTGGCCATAATTCTACTTGAAGTTGAAATCGAGAATTTTCAAGAATTTGAAAACAACTAAACGATATCTTCACTTTTTCACTCCAAATTACTCACAAAAGTAAAAAACAACTCCAATTTTCAAATATCATTTTTCATTAACAAGAACTACTTTTTTCAAATTTCACAATGAAACATGGCCAAACACCCACTTAAAACGCATGATTTAATCCAACTTTGTGAAACAATCAAAAAGTAACACAAGTACACAACTATAACTGGCCAGTTGAAAGTTATTTGGTTGTACTGTAACTTGTAGATAGGAGTTGCAAATTAATTGGTACATAGAGGTGAAAGGTTTTGCTTATATTTTAAACCTAACTTTATTTTTGCATTCAATACCATAAACCATGGCGAAAATAATAGAGCATTAATCTATCTCGGGTTAAAAGACGTTTTCTGGGCGGATTCTACGGTTTACCTCTGAGCGAGGCATCCTTGAAATGCTTTGGGGTGGCAGTGGCGATCGCAAGTATCGCGGTGCATTTGCTCAAACTGGTCTGCCTGGAGTCGCTTTGAAATAATTCAGAGGGTCTCTAGTTCTGCCTAGTTTAATAACCAATAAAGTGAATCCTAAAGAAAAATAACAAAATTTCTTTTGCTTTTCTTTGCTGTCTTGCATTAAGAAGCTTATGGAATGGCATGTTTGAGCGACTATAATCTCTATGATCTGTATTCAGCCATCTGATTCACTCTTTTTAATCTACTTTTTTCCGGTGATGTCCCCCCAAAAAATTGACTTTTCTATGGATAGTGGATAATCTAAGTTCCTATAAATAAGTTATGTTACCAATTTCAAAATAAAAAAAAGTTCATCTAAATAAGTTAGCTCAAAGAACTTACCATTATCTAAACATTATCTGTCTCAATCAAGATCTTCGTTGTTCATACTGTAAGTGTTTTCATTTTTGCTAAATATTTATGGATGCAGGTATTACTTTCTAGGCATTTGAACCCTATTTTTGCCACCGGAGCATTTGTGGTACCGACCTCACTGTATTTTGTACTGAAGGTTTGCGTTCTGTCTTCAAACTGAATTTGAAAATTTCTTTTCGGTCAATAGCTAACTACATGGTGGTTCTCAATTATTATCTGGGGGAATTTGCTATATTACTGCTTTCCTTGTATTTCTGTTATAGAATACTTAATTCGGTCGAGACAGAAATCCTAGTTCTTCTGATAAACATATCAATATCCATAGTGAGTTATGCCAAAACATTTAACTTCTTTTTTATTTGGTGACCTATGAGTAGGTTTACCTTGGTAGTTACCCATTTTAAAGATTTTACAATTGATGGCCCATATTGCATCTACTTATTTCCTTCCCTGGATGTTTCAAATATGTTTTACTGTAGCCACTGGTTTTGATTCTGAGTTGTTGGAGGGGGGTTCCTCGTGGTGGCAATATGAGGAAATGTCTCCTCGAAATTATGGCTTGCTAGTTTCGTAACTGCTCAGTTTCCATGACTGCCGATTTCTCTCTCGTTGAGATATCTTTTCCTTTACTCCTTCCGTTTCAATTTGTTTGTCTGGTTTTGAGTTGCACGAAGTTTGAGAAAGTAAATTAGACTTTTGAATCGATCTTGTGGTCTTAAACTAAAGATATGTAGAATGTACCAAAATGCCCTTTAATTTTGTGGTCGTAAACATGTCATGTGGAAAGTTTGAATTAAAGAGTTGTCAAAAAATTTAAGAGACAATTCTTTTTTGAACGGACTAAAAAGGAATGTAAGACAAACGAATTGGAACTGAGGAAGTATTATTTATTCTGAATTGTTGTGGGGCCTTGTGTTAGCAAAATGTATCCCATTGATTATACTTTATAATTTTCTCGCTTTCTTAACAGCTCATTTTCCAGTCACTTTTTGACTGTTTTTCTCATATTTGCAGAGATTTGTTGTGAAACCTTTTTATCTTAAGCGCGAAAAGCAGAAGGCATCAGAAAATATGGATAAAACCCTTGTCCAGGTAATTATAAATTATACATAGTTCGGGTGACTGGCATTGCTGCTGCCTGAATTCTATAAATAGCTTCCCCTGTTCTTGGCAGCCAGACATTAGGATGTTTGATAAACAACTAGGCTTCAATCGCAAGCTAGTTGGGGTTGGAACATAAATCCTCTCAATCCCCCGCTTGTACCTTGGGACATTCTGTGAGCCAATATTTTGTTTTCCACTTCAGTAGTTTCTAAGTGTTGATGCAGTTCGTTGTGCACTGCCTCTTCTGATATGATAGAGAATGTATATTGTTTTGTCTATGAAGCACTCTCATGGTTCTTTCCTTGTGCTTATAAGTGGATGGTCCAATGTGAAGCCAACCTCTACTGCAGCTTTGCTCCTAACACACTACATTGTTGTAGGTTCAGGAGGCTAGGACGGCTGCTAAGAAAGCTCAACAACTATTGCAAAATGTGGCCAATAGGAAAAGAAGTAGACAGCTTGAAACAGGTGGACTGGTTGTTACGAAAGCACTGTATGGCAGTCGTAAAGCTCTGAAGAACAGAAATCAAATAGAGGAAGTGAAAGATGAAGTGGCTTCTCAAATCATTGATGTCACTCTACCTTTAAATTTTCTTGTGAGCGACTCGGGGCAACTAAAGGTCCGTTTTTACATAGTCTGTTCTTAATAGATTTCTTTTTGTTATCAGTCCTAAGGATTCCTTGTTTCACATTTGATGCCTTATTGCTCTTCTTTTTAGTTTATATTACTTGCTTTAATTGATCTTCTCTTTGAACATCGTAAGCTATTAGAGGTCATAAAGGAAGGAGAATTATAACAGCTGCAGTAGCTAAGAGAAGGTTAGGGACGTGGTTGGCTTAGATGGCATAAAAAGGAGGAGAAAGAAAAAAGATGAGCTATATGGAACACAATCATGATATGTCAAGATATCTTCTTGGTGCTCCTCCTGTCATTTTGTCTGTTTGGCTTGAAGGAGTACTGGGACTTGCAAGATTTGTGTTTCTCAGGTAGATTAACATAGCCATTGTATATCATGAGGATTAACCCATGTTTTAGGCTCCATATGGTTAACACATTAGATTTCCGAGATTTCCCCTAGGTTGAATTCACATAGATAAAATTTTCCTTTAGTAACAAGGAACACAATCGTTTTGTGTATTTGGAATGAAAGGAATCACAGATATATTGATGAAAGCTCAACTCCAACCCATATTTTGAAAGCTAGATGTTTAGTTAATCTCTACAGTTTGAATTTCCTTAAGCCTGTATCTGTCCCAGTTGATTTTTTCGATTTTGTTGGCTCCTTGATCTAATTGACTGATCAACTGTTATGGAGCTAACACTACTTAATTTTCTACTTCTTTTGCATCTCCTTGATGCCAATTAATGATATATTCGTACTACATAGAAAAAAATGAACACAATTGACTATCTCATCTGTAAAAGCTACACATCTGTTGTTTAATCAATATTAGCCTATGTACTTTTAGTGTTTGGACGCTTTCTTTGGTATAACTGTTGCGATGAAAATAATTACATATATACATATTTTTGCTTACATTTCACTAGTTCATGAAACAACTAGCCAATATCTTGTCTGTTCAAGATGGTTCTACTTTTTACTATTGGATATTTCATGTCTCATTATTTATATGCAGCTGCATGAGGGTGTAAAGAAATCAGGAATTATGGGATTTTGTGATCCTTGTCCAGGAGAATCTAAGCAGTTGTATGTGGAGTACACCTTCGATGGTAGCAACTTTGAGGTAAATCTTCTTCTTTCTATCTTTTTCTGACATTAGAAAACATCCCCTGTTAACTAAAATTACTCTCAAAATATCAACAGGTCATTGTCGACGATTTGGATGAGTTGCTTATACCCCAAGAATCTCACAGAATTTGCTGACAAGTGAGCTGCTGAGTCTCTGTTTTTTCACTTCACTGAAGATAGATTTAAGGCTGTTGATTCCTCCAGATGAGTATGATAGTCAATTGGAGAAATTTAAGGCAACCAATTGAGAAGACTTGGTTACCTCTTCAAATTTTGCATCATTTGCTATGCCTCTGAAGTACTCTTTGTTCAATGTTACTGCCCGTCGCTTCCCTTCTTATCCTCCTTACCCTCTAAATCAACAGGAATAAGAGCGTGGGAAACTAGCAGAAAGGAATAGAGTTTTCGCACCAACCCTAGTCTTAGAAATGTTAAAATGGGATGCAGTTCCTTAGGGTTTTGGTTAAAGATTACTACAGAGTGTATTCTATTTTGACAAAATAAAGGCAGTCTAGCGATATCTTATTCTTTCACCATTAGACTATTTGGTGAACTCCTTATATTCTGTACCACAACAGAGAGCAATACTGGTGCATCAAAAGAGATGATGCCTCAGAAACAGAAAGAGTTTTAACAAACTTTTGCTTTCTCATTTGGCCTCACTAGTTGTTTTCACACTTGTGCAACTGTTCATTACAAGATTCTTCATTTACAAAGTTATAACACTCTGCATGTATTCTAAAAATATGATCATAGAAGGTTAGCAATATCCAGCTTTAAACCCTTACAGGAGCAGCAGATTGAGGATTCAACTGGCAAAATAATGTGAGATTTGTTCCATTCAAGGTGCATTATATCAACCATAGCTTCTTTTTCCTCTTCTGATCAGGTAAAAGTTTATGTCAATCATAACATTCAGCAAAGTCTTTCTGCAATATATATATATACTGCCCGGTTTTGACCTTGTCCTTTATATTTTAGGAGGCGTTATTGCGAAAGAAACACTTGCTGATAGTTTAATTTGCTAGTATCCAAAAGGCCTTAAGATTATAGTATATAGTTTCGGAGTGACTACTTTTCTCATTATAAACTGGTGCTTGCTGGGAGAAAAATAACAAAGTTTAGACACTCTTGTACTGAAAGTTAGAATATTGCAAGTTTCCGTAACAAGCTATATGATCCAAGTTATGGAGAATTTTTGAGTTATGACGATCAAAATGATTTGTGACTAATCCAACATGACAGCTAAGATTGAAGTGACTCAATTTTCTATCTTTACCATAATTTAAATTTTAAGATTGCACTTTTTTCTCTAACGTAGGTTCTAATCGACACTTATCCACACAAAAGGTGGTTCGAAACTCACTATTTTTGGCTCGAACTATGTGTGTATGTAACGAAAAAAAATAAGATCCACTCATTTTGAAAAATGAAAATTTTGAATTTTGGATTCACCTCTTAATAATGTACACGGTTACACTTGGCGAAACCAGAAAAGAGGAAAGCTGTCACATTTAAGAATAGAGTGGAAGATATCAAAGAGGGACAATTGTTGCACTCTCTTTTTCCTCTTTTGTTGGTAGTGTATTAGCTGGTTGATGTTGCCATTACGTGACAGTAGCACCATAACCTATTAGCTCACAAGCATGGCATGAAGATAGCCTGGATACAGCTCTTTAAAGTTAAGTACTACTTCATTATCATCATCTTTATATTTGGAGTCGTCTTTGGTGGGAAGCATTTTATTCTCAAAGTAAGATCTAGTTTCAAAATGGATACCGAACATGGGGTAGAAATCACAAACAGAAAAAAGATCATGTCTATTTTTTGTTACATCATTTATCTGCTAGGTATTGAACTATTGGATTCGAACCACTGCTTCTCCTTATTGTCGTGAGCGGGTCTGTCGTCCTCTTAGAATCCAGAGCATTTCGTCGAAATGCATCCTGTCTTTTCACCTTAGTAGTCCTATGCATAGTCAGTACTATAGCCCCAATCATGGCTACTAATATAGTAAAACTTCAACAACAATAATTGCACACTAAAAGAAACGTAATTAAGAAGCCCCCTATGGATTTGTTTTTCTTAAAATAGCCACATGAATGGTTTCTATTGCTAGTAGAGTTGGGCTGAATAGTTATGGCCACTTCTATGAAACAATTAGCTGGATTACTATATTGGAGAAAATTAATCATTTGCATGGAGATAGCGTGTGTCATATAATACCTCCGTTCACTTTTAATTGTCATGTTTTTATTTTTTTTCCCTTTTTATAGTCAAACTATAAGAACTTTGATTAACATTTTACGATATATTTTTTCACCATATGTGAAAAATTACAATTTATAGTACTTTTCGTATAGTTTTTGAATATCTAGTTTTATTGTTTAAAATATCGAATTGGTGTAATCTAATTTAACTTTAAAAATTAGTCAAATTGACATTTAAAAAGCGCAATCTGACAAATAAAAGTGGACAGAGTGAGTATCTCTTTTTGGAGGTGGTGGGGGTGGATTGGCAGAAATTGGAATTCTAATAAGGAGATTAGAAAATGGAACTTCATAAGAATATAAAGTTTAGCCGCTTCAAAAACAACTTCATATATATATGAGGTCTGAAGTTAGGTTTTGGTAGAATATAACTTCAGATATGACGATACTTCAAGCCAGCAAGTCTAAAGGTGATTTTAACATGGATAAATTTTGGTTATTCCTTAAATATGGATTTTTAAATGGCTATTTGTTCAATTTACCCTTTAAAAAAGAATAATAAATACTTCATCAATTTTACTGATTCAACTCAAGAGTCATTCTTATAACTCACCTGTTATTATTCACATCCATTAATTTTAAATTCTGAATCCATTTAGGAACGTCGACAACCAAAAGTTTTTGAACCAAGCTCATAATTGTCCTTTTGGTTGTAATCCAAATTAATGAACGCATGCAGGTCCACACGTTGACGGCAAAATTCTTGGTAGTTGAAGCTTCCAATTATTGTGTTTAGTTAAATAATACTCTAATTAACAAGGATAATCATATTAATTATACTGATGAATTCTTAGGCCTTCCTAGCTTATTTTATTAATTCAACTAATCTTCTCATAATTAGTAGATAAAGAATGGATATATATGAACCAATAAAGTAACATTTTTTTATGAATAGATTATGGATAGAACAGTAAAATTTGGAAAGTGAGTTAGGTAAGGGATTACCAACAAGTTGAGTATTATTAGTCATTAAAGCATCATTTTAAAAGTATGTACTCAATTATTAGCAATTCCACACTGGGATCCACCAGTTTTATCAGTAGTACTACTTAATTGACTGATGATTATATTTGGCAATATAATACTGGATTAGTTAAGATATGTTTCTTCATATTAAATACATTTAGCAAAATACGCTCTATAGGCTTTGGTACTCCTTTTACTTTTAACAAAAATGGTATCAGTATATAGCTTACATGCATCTCAATTATTTCACCAGATATACTTTCCATAAATAAAGTTATCGAGTGACTTTGTATCCATAGAAAATTGATTAATAGATATCTCACTTCGTTGTAAATTGAACCTAGTCAAGCAATAGAAGCATGAAAAAAAAAGACTTTCTTTGCACATAGATGGACTATCTTTAGCGAAATTGAGCATGAATTGGGAAGGGGTTCAGTCAAATTTTTTCATCGAAAAATCACACTATATATATAAGGTTAATTATTATGTATATATATTGGTGATGAATCCCTTAATGGGAAGAGGAAAAGGAAATCCTACGGGTTGGATTGCTCGTGTGTCCAGGGGACAAATCCTATTTGAAATGGATGGTGTGAGTTTGTCAAATGCTCGACAAGCCGCTACATTAGCGGCGCATGAAAATTCCATATCCGCCGCTCAAATATGGTGTACCTTTGTCCTATATGCTATTCAATTTTAGTTAGATTTGTAACATAGTAAGTATTTTAATAGAATACGACAATCTTAAAAAGAAAAAGTAGTAAGGGAGTAGGAAGATGTGGACAACACTTGAGAGTTCTTGTTCAAAGTTAATAATGCAATATAGGTATGGCAATAATCATGAGTCATAATCAAAATACTTCACCACCTAACTCTTAGTTTTTGGTCTCCATTAGCCAACCCCATACATATCTATCTATCAATCTTTCTTTCTAGTAAAAAGTTTATTTATTTTTTATTTCTCACTCGGTGTTTGGAGTCTGCAGATTAAATTCGGATCGCATATTGTAGGGTCCATTTGGGGTGGCGCTCCCAACATAATTTTCTACATACCTAGGGTTTGAACCACAGGCTTCTGGTTAAGGGTGAAACAGTTCCACCGCTACACCAATCTAGTAAAAAGCATTAATATGACTTTTAGTTGCAAGTGTTTGTCCTCATCATATCCTTCTCAAATTCCATTGATGTGATAGACATATTGGTCTTACACACACATCAAGTATATAGAAATTTCACATAATTTGACTCCAAAAGAGAATAATGCTTTGGTCGGTTATTCATTGAAATTTTTGTAGGAGTATATATCCATCTTATTAATTATATATATGTCAATGGGGTTGTGATATAGAGTTGGGTAAAATCAACAAAATTGAGTAGTCCCTTTAATTATTGATGGACCAATTTGATGGCCATTGAGAACAACTTATTTGGAAAGAATAAGTAAAGATACTTTATGTCAAGTAAAGCGTGACCCAATGGTCAGTGAATAGGTTGAAAAATCATGATATTTCAGGTTTAAATCTCAACTAAAACAATAATATTAGGCAATTTTCTTCATTTGTTCAAGTCTTGATGGATAAAATTACTTGATACTCGTACTAGTGAGAAATAATAGGTATATCATGAAATTAATTGATATGCGCTCAAATTAACCCTAGCACCGCGTTTAACGGAAAAAAACATATATTGTATAAGTTACTTTCTTTTTTAAAGGTGGAAATATGGATAAGATTATTTTATTCTTAATCAAAGATCTTGTATTTGAGCCCTGAAAAAATAGAAGAAGAAAAAACTCTACATGAAGTATATTTTTCTAATGAACTTTACACAACACGAGTTCAAATTAATCAAGAATACTTGAGACCTCAAATTGAGTATCAAACATCGAACGACAAATTAATAAAATGATATTATATGGTAGTGACAAGTTTGAGACAATGAGTGAGGACACAAGATTTGAATGTCCAAAATAAATGGTCCAATGACAAAAGAGAAAAAAGGGATAAAACAAGATGGGTTTAAAGTGTACCTTGTTATTAAAATGAGGGTCCTAATTTCTGAACTTAGAAAAAATCCTTAAAATGGGCCCTACATAGAGGATTTGGCAGGAAGCACAGTGTAAGGTGCCACGTAAGGAATCTTATGTCTTTATCTGTTTTGGTGAGCTGGAAAGTGGGCCACCAATATACTCAATAGTTTCTAGCCTCTTGTTATTCAATGCAAAAAATGAGTTTCTTTAACTTTCATATTTCATCGGTCTCATTTTACGTGACATTTTTTGAATTTTGAAATTCAAATAAGTTTATTTTTGACTGTAAGTTTTTCATAGATCTTTTGAACATTTTGAATTATCAGTTATTGCGACTTATAGTACTTTTTACGTAGTTTACAAGTATATAAATTTCATTTTTCAAAAATGAAGATTCCATGCGCAAATTTCTGATCAAACTTAAACTGTTTGACTCTTGAAAAATGAAAAGTGCCACATAAATTTAGACAGAGGGAGTAGTAGCTTTATACAATAAAATTTATAAATAAACAAAAAATCCCCCCCCCCCCCCCCCCCCCCCCCCCCCCCCCCCCCCCCCCCCCCCCCCCCCCCCCCCCCTTAAAAAAAAAAAAAAAACCCCCCCCCCCCCACCTCCCTTAAAAAATAAAAATAAAATTGTATTTCTATGCATAGTAAATTCTAACAAATGATCTTGTAAATTTAACATCAACAAAAAAAATAATTCATAAATTGCTAGGTGGTACCTCTACGATCTATCATCTTTATAAAAAGAAGACTTTCTATTAAAGATTAATTAATAGCAATATGAATTCAATAAATTGCTTGTTTCTTGCAATTGCAAAGTAATTTCAATTGGTATAAATACAATTTAGCTCTTGAGTGGACATTAGGCACAATAATTTTGGTTGGTTTTAGTTGGGAATAGACTATAGACAACATAAATTAGGGTTTGTGGGGGGGGGGGGGTTTAAAAANNNGGGTGGGGGGGGGGGGGGGGATTAATATGATTAATTCATGGTGGGAAATGTCATCATCAATATTCATTGGGTTATTAGTAGAATGAAGTGACATTGAACTCAAGAGCATTGGATATAGAGCAAGAGTTGTCTCCATAGCCATTTCATTGGAATTAGGTTCATGAACCTTGTAATTGCTCCTCTCTTCTTCTTTTTTCATCCGATGTTCGATACCTTATTGAATCCCTAACTAATTGAGACTGCGCACAACATATTCTGGAGATGACGCTTTCAACATAATTTTTTCTTCACTTATTTGAGTTCTTCTTGGTTATTAGAGGAGAGGGGTGTGGGTGTAGGTAAATATTGGCACATTTTCTTATAATTAGGCATAAGTTGAATTAATAGTGATGACAACCAAGGCTAATATATAGGTAATTTAGTGATATCAATGAAAAATCACGACCTATATTTCAGATTATAACAATTGTAACATAGAAATCCCTTAGACAACAACCTACACAAATTGTTGTGGCCCTCTTCAAATTATCCTTATATTTCTCAAATATAATTGTTTAAAGGTGTGTAAAACGTAAATTGAACGAATAAAAATGAACGAAATTTAGTTAACATTTGCTTTCAGCTGCAATAAAAGATCTGTGAAATGTCTTTAATTTTGGGCAATGAATGGACTCTGTGCTCTTAATACAGCTCATGCCATTGATGATACTCTCTCTTATTGTTTGACCTTGACATGGTTGACTTTCTACTAATTTTAATTTCTTTAAATTTAATTTTAATTTAAAGTTTTGGCCTGACATTAAATAAGTTCAAATATTCCCTGGGTTGTTACCTGTCCAACGATTTAGGCTTATCCCATCTTGATTCATCTCACTAATATTTTATCGTTCTTTTTTACTTGTCTATTTTAAATTTTGTACGTTTTTTAATAAATAATAATTAATATAAATATTTTATCATAAGTAATAAGATATAGTAATTGTTATATACACTTAGGTTTTGAAAAGTGATTTGAGAATAAGTAATTAGTATTTGAGGATGAAATTTGGAGAATTTTTTTCCTTCATACGCTAAACAATGACGAAATAAGAATTTTCATTAAGACTCTTCAAAGTATGAAAAGTGAAACACACAAAAAAGTTAAAAGAAGTTCAATATCTATTATATATATACATAAAAATAATAATTGTAATAGTTTATAAACAGTGTAATTTTTCGCTGAAATAGGTTCGAATGAACCATTTTGGGATAAGGATCTGAAAAATATCCCAATTTTGGTCTAATTTGCTGTTGCGATACTAAACTTTCATGAGGACCTATTACCTCCCTAGACTATTTAATATCGTATTTTAAACATAAATATTTGCCCACGTGGACATAAAAAATAATACAAAATTATAAATAGTAATGTGTCCACGTGTGCACATATATACCTTTAAAATATACTATTAAATAGTTTAGGGGGTAAAAAATACGGTATTAAATAGTCTAGGGAGGTAATAGGTCCTCGTGAAAGTTTAGTATCGCAACAGCAAATTCGACCAAAGTTGAGATATTTTTCAGACCCTTATCCCAACCATTTTGATCCTATTGGGCTACACCCTTAATACTAAAAGTGACAAGGTAAAAAATAAAAATATACTTCTAATATAATAGACAAGTAAAAGTGAACGGAGAAACTATGATTTCGTATTGAATTGACTCATATTTAGTCTATACTTTGACTAAAAAATTAACTATTAATACTTCAAGTTTGTACTGCTTTCATAATGAATAGACTCATATTTAGTCTCTACTTTGACTAGAAAACTAAGTATTAATACTTCAAGTTTACTCAAACGTCCTATTCTCCATTGCTTATGAATATAAAATCGTAAAAGATTTGATCAAACAAAAAGTGATTATAAATCGAAAATAAATAAATTATGAGTGATCAATTTATGACCTTTTTTTTTTCTTTTATGATTTTGACTTATAAGAATTTTTTATATTCAATAAATACGTAAATAAGTGAAAAAACATTTATAAGTTAGTTTGACTAACTTATACGCTTAATCAAACAACCCTTTAGTTATACAAAAGAGAAGATCTATATTGAATTGTTTCAAGAAATTGTTCACGTTATTCAAGATTATTGAAATCGTAATAATACTACAAATCTCTTGTTATCATTCATCTCTCCTTCATAAACTGATTATAGAAGATTTTAACTAATTTGGATTAGTTAAAATGTAAATATTTAATCAAAAAAGGACTCAAAATCTATAATTTTATCCACTTGCTTATACTGTAAGTTACTGTTTGCTTTAGATCCATGCACTTGGATAAGAATAATTATAATCCCATGATAGATTTATATAAGTCAATAATTAAATAATATAGTATAAGTTTATCCCATCAAATTTGAGGTTATTTATCCCACATTCCAAGTGGAATAAATTATTCCAAAGATTATAATTTCGAAATTATTTAATCCACAAATCAAATAACTCCTAATATTATTGCATGCATAGAATAATTATTCTTATACTGGTTCGTTTGATATGAGGGATAAGAAATAATTAATTTTAAAATTAATTTTAGAATGAGTCCCTTTTATATTTAGTTGGAATTTTTGGGTAACTTATCTCAATATTATTATTTTTCCCCCTCATTAACAATACAATAACAATTTCAAGATAACTCGTTCCCTAATCAAACGAACAAATAAGAGTGGGAAACGTTTAATATGAGACAAGAACGGTCAATTCAACTAGTAAAGATGCCTTTCCATTCAAATTCAATTACACAAGCCTTTGAAAATGTATATTTTTTTAAATATGTTAGTACTTTGTTCATTTTCAATTGAATATGATGTTTCACCCCAAAACAATTTGACCCCTTCATACATATTTTTTTTTAAATCTTGTGAAAATGCACAAAAAAAAAAGTTTCATTATGCTTCACTATAACTTTAAACCTATAGGAGTTATTTGATTCACAGATTAAGTTGTCTCGGTATTAAAAATATAATTTTTGAATTAATTTATTTCACTTTTGAAATATGATTTATACCTTTAACTAAACAAAGTATAAATTATTCAAATTTAATTTTGAAATATCCTTATTTTATCTCATACACCAAACTAATGACTCACTATGTCCCAATTCATACAAAAACAATTGTTATTAGGGACAACCTAAGTTTCTTCATATTTTGTTTCATTTTACTTAACTCATATATTAAAATAAATATTTTAGCAAATCAAACAATTTTTTATACTATTCTTAATATTAAATAATTATATACAATAATAATAGCAAAATTTATAGTTCCTAAATAGTATTAATAATATTGATTTAATAAATATACTTTTAATTAAATTTTCTTTAAAAATATGTCAGGTCAATCAGAACTATATAATATAAAAGGAGGAATTATAAAACTATTTTAAATGACTTACACAAGATTCAAAGAACTCAAGATACATCCAAATTATAATAGACATAAGAATATATTGGTGTCTAGTAAATTTTTGTTTTTTTAACTCCATACATAATTAAATTTTGAATGGTGTATAGATACAAAATATTCTTACCACATACCAACATTTTATTTCATAAAATGTTTGTAGAAAGTGGACCAAAATGAAGTGGGGAATCCCCAATCTCCATCAATTTCATGTCTTTTCCTCCTACATAATGACACTATACGACTATCACAATTCACACCATTCCATACGCAACGGCCCGTCCCCTCATTTGAAAGCATATGAGTATGGACTTTATATCGTCAGTGTAAATAATTTTTAGTTTTAAAATCGAAGATAAAATTATAAAAACAAAACTTTAAAGATAAAGGTGAAATATGAAAGGATAAAAAAAGAGAATTTTTGTGTTCATATATAGAAACACCTCGAGAGTATTTTCTGCGCATCGTCACTCGATTCCGATTAATTTATTAATCCGCAGAACAAAAATTTAGGAAGGACCTGCGTTTCTTCCAACAAACACCAAACTTATTTTGAATAGATGAGTTCACGCCTTTTCAACCAATATTTTTGGCTATAAATGATGAGGTTTACTCTTAGTTTTCAGCATTGAATAAGAAAAAATTATTTTGGCCAGAATGGTATTTTATCTATAATTTTTTTACTTTTTAAAAATATTTTTACCTTTTTAACATTAATGCCTTTTAACTAAAAAATAGAAAATCGATCGGTTTATTTTAAAATAAAAAAGATATTATACAATTTTTAAATTTTCTAGCCAAATTCTGGCCATTTAACATTACCCAATGAATAATTACTTCTTCTGCATATTTTCTTACACGTAAATATCGAGTCTTTGTGTGATTTGTAACAGACTTTTGAGTTTGTCAAAGTTACTAGAATATAAGTTACTGCTACATCAATAACATGTATATTCGTTTTATCTTGGGAGGAAGTAATTCATGACCTCGAGTACAATAAGGTTGAATTTCCTTAAGGACAGACAATGAATTATGTGATCTCAGATATATTATCTTAAATTGTTTCTGATTTTTATTTCTAAAACTTTCCTAGTTTACTGATTTGAACATAGTAGAATAATAAAAATTGCTCTATATCAAATATATTAAGGGTATATTTGGTCCTAAAAGCTTATTTATACTTATACGTATCTTTTAAATAACCTGACGGTATAAAAGTTTAAAATTATAGTAGATGATATACCAAACCCCTGATGAAATGGAGTTATTAGGTCATGCAGTCACTTCCAAGTTGTTTTTACCCATTCTCTGAATTGTACGTTTCGTGCAAGCACCAAATTGATTCATTTGTCTTTACTTCTCTACAACGATAGCATATTACTATTTACTCTACTTTTTACTGCTCCCTTCGTACTAAAGAAATAAGTATTCACTTTAATCATAGGATTTTTATTCGAGTCCTTTGAATATAGTCGTTTTTATTGAAGAATATTTTATCTTAATCAGTATTTTCTGATACGAATTTGAATTAATCAAGTTGTCAAAAAAGCTTTCCAACATAGTGTGATTTTCCTTTTTACAAATGTTAAAATATTTATATGAATTTGGACTATTTGAGTTGAAGTTACAAAAATAACATTTGAAATTCGAGTTTAGAAAAAGTTTGTAAAATTGAATATCAAAGAATCTTCACTTACCCCACCATTATTTTGATTTGGGTCTTGGAAACCCATCTTCACTTGGCCAATCATGAGACACTATTTCATTAGACATAAAATCATCATTTTTTTAAAATAAAATACTTGTGATTTAAAATAAATCATCTATTTGACGATAAATCATTCCATATAAATTGTGACGGGAGAGTAAGAGTCTATGTTTGAATTCGTTTAAAAGTTAATCAAACCTATTTTTAATAGTGTTTGACAAAATTAAAAACAACTTAAAATATTACCTGTTGCACCAAATCAACAACCTTACGAGTAGGAATATTTTTTTTCCCGTGAATTTAAAGATACCACTACAATCCTTGCAAATTACATAAAAAATGTAAACCGCACTAAACAAGTATTATACGACAAGACCTTGAGATGGATCGATGTGAGCCACCTCCAAACCAACTGAACCATCCGGACCACGAGTAGGAATTTTTGGATACAAAGAGAAAGGCTTTGGCAATTGGCAATGGCCCTCCTTTTTATGTACAATTAAAAGATTACTATTTCTCATAAACCCTCCCCTAAATCCTCACCAAACCAGTAGCAGCAGCAGCTTCGTCCTCTTCTCCTCTGCCACCTCCTTTATAAACCTCTGTTTTCTTCCACTCTTTTATATACAACAAACAAAGCAAAATCTCTCTTCTCTCTCTCTCTCTATCTGTGAGTCTGTGTACATAAAAGATAAGGTTCAGTACAGTTTTCAGCTGTTAATTTATTCATTTGAAACAATACTCTGTTTTCTGCAAAACCTCTGTTTTCACCAACAATGGCTTCTTCTTGCTCTGTTTTCTTCACTATTTTGGTTTTCATCTCTCTGTTCCTTTTCTATTCTGCTTCTGGAACGTTGGTTTTCCCTTTAAAGCATTCTTTTTCAAGAACCCAATTCAACAGTACTCATCATCTTCTCAAATCCACCACCGTTCGCTCCGCTTCTCGCCTCCACCACCACCGTCATCCCCACCGTCAAGTTTCTCTTCCTCTAACTCCGGGAAGTGATTACACTCTCTCCTTTTCACTTGGGTCACAGACTATTTCTCTCTACATGGATACTGGTAGCGACGTCGTTTGGCTCCCCTGTCATCCATTTGATTGTATTCTCTGTGAAGGGAAGTATAATCCTACCTCTATCCCTAACCCTGGCCCTATTAACCTCACCTCCGCCGTCCCTGTCTCGTGCAAGTCACGTGCTTGCTCCGCCGTTCACTCTTCGTTACCGTCCTCCGACCTCTGTACTATTGCGAAATGCCCACTTGAAGATATTGAAATTTCAGATTGCAAGTCGTATTCGTGTCCCCCTTTTTACTATGCTTATGGTGATGGAAGTTTCATCGCCAAGCTTTACAGCGATGAATTATCAATACCCATGTCATCTCCGTCGTTGATTTTGCAGAATTTTACATTTGGGTGTGCTCATAGTGCTCTCGGTGAACCAATCGGAGTAGCTGGGTTTGGCCGGGGAACTCTTTCGTTGCCGGCGCAACTCGCGAATAACTCACCGGAAATCGGAAATTACTTCTCTTATTGTTTAGTTTCTCACTCTTTTGACACCAATCAAGTTAATCGACCGAGTCCGCTCATTCTCGGTCGATACTCAGTCGATGAAAAAATGAAACAGATGAAGAATTATTATTCCGATTACGCTTACACCCCAATGCTCGAAAACCCAAAACACCCATATTTCTACAGCGTCGGACTCGAAGGTGTATCTATCGGAAAAACAAAGATTCCGGCGCCGGCGAGCTTACGTCGAGTTGACAGAAGAGGAAACGGCGGAATGGTGGTGGATTCCGGTACGACTTTTACTATGTTACCTTTGAAGTTCTATGAAACAGTGGTGACTGAATTCGTCCGGAGAGTTGGACCGGTTCTTAAAAGAGCAAACCCGGTTGAAGAAAAAACCGGGCTTCGCCCGTGTTACTATATGGACTCCGGTTCAAAAAATGTGCCGCAGCTGTTATTACATTTTGGGGGAAATTCCAGTGTGGTGATGCCTAGGAGAAACTATTTTTATGAGTTCGTTGATGAGAAAGTGAAAAGGAAAGTAGGATGTGTGATGTTGATGAACGGTGGTGATGAAGGGGAAAGTGGGCCCGCAGGGATATTAGGAAATTATTTTCAACAAGGATTTGAAGTTGTTTATGATTTAGAAAAGAAAAGAGTTGGATTTGCAAAAAGGAAGTGCGCATCTTTGTGGGATAACTTGAATCAACACTAACGTGCGCGGTTGCGTAGCAGATTAAATTTGACGTTGACTTTGAATTCTATAGTCAAGTCAAGTAGGGTCGGGGTGTTGAATGGGTCGGGTTGGGTTAAGGATATTTTGAAAATAAAAGTGTTTGATTTATTTTTTTCTATTTCTGTATGTTATTGTATAGCTGAAGTTTTGGTACATATTAGACAAAAATAATGAAAAATAGAAAGGAGGAGAAAATAATAAAATGTGGATGTAACTTTTTGGCAATTGGATTTGTTAATTATTTTTTTGATTATGTATATTGGCTCTGAGTGTTTAATTTTGATGATATTTGCTTGTGTAGTTTTAATTAAATGACAATACTCTAACAAATGAATCTACGTTAATTTATTTAACTAGAGGTCTTAGGACAAAGTATGTCTCTAATTTTTTTTAAAAGTAAGTTTCTAATTATTTGTTTAATTTTATCTTTTTTATTTGTTTATTTTGACAAATAAGAAACGATAATTTTGTTTTACTTATTATACCTAAATTAATTAATTTTGAAAAAGTAGAACTTTTTTAAAAATTTAAATTTTTAATCAATCCACTTTATAATTAATAGGAGTAAATAATAAACTTATTATGTAATTATTAGTTTTTTAATAGGTGTACTAATTTAAAAATAAACAAATAATTAGAGAGATACACATGCAAAACAAAAAACCGAAACAGGGCATTTCGTATTCAAATATTTATGTGAAAACACACACAAATACAACTGTTGATCAACCACAAAGAAAGTGACGACCTATTCTCTAGTAGCAGCAGGGGAAAGCCTAAACATCTACACCTTCCATGGGAATTTTGGAAGAATTCCATTTCCTTAAGGAATCAGTCCCAAGAGCGGCTACGACTACGAGAGCATTCTTGAAAATCCACGCTTTTTCAAACCCAGAAAACAGACGGAATTCTAGGATTCCTCCTGGAGGCAAATACTTTTATGCATAGCAAAGAAAGTGACGACCTATTCTCTAGCAGCAGCAGGGGCAAGCCTAAACATCTACACCTTCCATGGGAATTTTGGAAGAATTCCATTTCCTTAAGGAATCAGTCCCAAGAGTGGCTACGACTACGAGAGCATTCTTGAAAATCCACGCTTTTTCAAACCCAGAAAACAGACGGAATTCTAGGATTCCTCCTGGAGGCAAATACTTTTATGCATAGCTTTTCTGGTTGATCCACATCATCCTCTATTCTCGTAAGATGATACACACTAGCTAACAGCACGCCAAGCGCTACATCATAGGCACATTGAGAGCGTAGATAGTTGTACCCAACCTCACGTCGAACCTACACTAAGAGCGGTTTTCGAGAAAAAAAATTGGTCATTATGTAGATTCGAGATAGAACTCCGGTCTTGCAACTCTTTCCCTTGATAGCATTGAGTTGTTGGTTACACCGCACCGGAAAAGCACTCTCTGGGAAATCCGGATCTTTACCCATTTGGAGCTGACGTAACAAACTACGCGAGCCTCCCAACGAAGCCAACATAAATCCAATCCGAATAAAAAAGAAAAGGAAGTTTGATTATTGTGGTATACCAACCACCTGTTCTGGAACTTCCAGTTCCAATCAAAGCATATAGATCCGTAAATAGATTTGTATGTATAGCCACTTCAGTCGTGCTCGTCCTTTCTCGAAAGTATCTTTTTTCTGGGAATATGGTCAACCAGAAATTATTATGTTCGCGATTCTTCATCCACCGATGGATAAAATGCTCCAATTTTCCATTCTCATATGAGGCCGGAAAGTAGATTGGGAACAGGTCGGCATGAATTGATTCATCATGCTCAAACATGAGCCGATACCTCATCAAACAGAGGTCTGCTTCGGCGGTCTCTAAAAATGAATTACAATAGTAATTTTTTTTTTTAATTGAAAGTGTTGCTTCCGATAATAGTTCTCGCCCATATTTAAATTTAATCGAGTTTTGAAAGAAGAAGAATACGTCATTAAAACTAAACAATGGCAGGCTCCGTAGTCTGCTTGTATAATAACCGTTCCTTTTTCTTTTTTTTACTCAATATTTGCAATTTAATTTGAAGCCCCAATTAAATTTAGATTACCTATGCAATACTCATTCAGGAGTGACGCTTCCAACAGAATTTCTTCATATCTAGAGCTCAAACTCAATTTTTTTAAACAAGTGTGAAGTAGTTTCACCGCTCTCCGCTATTGATGTTGGAGGTCAAATAGAAGAAACACGTGGCGTAAGAAAAACAAAGCACGCCGCCAATGGAGTATGAGAAGATGAGGTCATATAAAAAGTGTCGCTAATTTCAATGACAAAATAGTGGGCCCCATATTTTAGAAACGTGTGTGTTTGCTCATTGCTTAGCTGTCTCCCACTTTACACAGTATTTTGGTGCATTTTATTATTAGCCATACGTGTGCACTCATTATTATTATTATTATTATTATTATTTCTACATACTTCCTTCGTCTTATGCCTTTTTCATAAATATTTTGTGGACATCTTGTTTATGACATTGACACTCAGCTCTCTTTTTGTGTTTTAAAATTTTTATTTATAGAATTTAAAATTATATTTGACATGTATTTTAATGATTTTTTTTACGAAGTTTTATAAGCTGAAGTTTCGAATATTCAAAAATAAATCTGAGCTTCTTTTGAAAATTAGAGGTACGATAATCCAAGCTGCAGCGGCACCTCACGAACTTCTTACTGGGGCAGTACTATAATAGGCATTTGCGAGTGTTTGGATGCACGTGTTTTGTTCATATTCCTGCGCAGTTTAAAAAATAAATTATATATACATATATTAATATTTAATACTGTCACTTTTCTTTTTTTAAAGAAAAGAAGATTAGATTGCCAGCTTGCACCCTTCCATTTGTTTTCATTCCAACAGACATAAAGCAGATTCACCAAAAAGAAAAAAAGAAAAGAAAATATAAAATATAAAATAAATTAGTAACTTGTCCATCACCAATCATTAAAATTATAAGAATTTTCTACGTGGCAGCATTTGATTTTATAAAAAAAAAATTAAAAAATTATAGTCTAAATACTTCATGACCATTTATATTGGTATAAATTATTTTATTAATGCTAAAAAATGAAATATTATTTCAAATTATAGTGAAGTAATATTTTTTTGAAATGAATTAAAAAGAAAAATATATCGCATAAAGAGGTAGTACAATGATTAACTTGTTTTTCTAATTTCTCGCCCAGTGTTTAGTACACACATTTGGTCTCCAACTAAATTAAAATTCAAGTCGGAAAATTCCAAATTGAGGGATAAAGCGCTCCCTAACAAAAACAAGGAAGACTCAAAACTTAAAATCTCTGATTAAAGATAAAAAAAATACTTATTACTCTACCACGACCTTTATCATTGATGGGACACATATATATATTTAGAGGTAGCAAAGTTCCAGTTGTCTTTTTTAAAATTTATATGTTGTTTGTGCTTTTTGGTAGGGAGCCATTTGTCTGGTATAAGACTAATAGCAACAAAAAATTATAATAAGTGAAATTCTAGACCTATAATATGCCACTTGAAAAACAATGGCTTAAAACACAACCAAGTGGTTCAACCATTTTCTTTCCATCCATAAAAAAATATTTTATTTTTGTTAAATAAGTGAAGTGGAAAAGAAAAAAAAGAGGGGAAATTGTCTCACATCAAGTAGCTTTTATTGATAGTGGTGTAGACAAAGATACAAAAAAATATCCTACCTAGAATTTTAACTTAAGGTGTATTTGGTGCCGATAAAAATATTTTCCTGAAAAATAAGTAATATGACAGATATTTTAAAAATATTTATATATATAATTTAGATAAATATGTATAAATGAATAAATACAACAAGAGTGTCGCGGAGATGAGGGGATTGGGGCGATCAGGGTAAATATTTTCTCTATTTATACTAGGAAAGTTCATATATGACAATGGAATATTGGTGTACCTATTCATTTTGTCTCAAATTAATACTATGAAATTGATGATTTAAAATTCTGAATCTATCTCTATATTTAACACAATTTTAATTAAAATATGTTGTGAATTAGTACTTCATAGGTAAATAATGAAAGGAACTTTCAACTATTATGGTACTTTATTATACTCCATTTCTTTTATTTCATTTGACTCCGATCAAAAGCGTTTTATTACTAATTCTTTCTCATGCTCAGAGGCGGAGCTACAATATCATCGTGACTAGTTGAATTCTTTTCAGTAGAAAATTACAATACATATATAAGTTAAATCTTATTTTATATCGTTGTATTTTGAACACACTCAAAACCAATAAAGACCTGTAGTGCAGTGGCAAAGGTATGCCTCCACGACGTCCAAGTTCAATTTCTTGTGTCTGCACAATTTTGATGTTCAAGTTACTTTTTTTTATTGTGCTATATAAAGTTTAAACACCATTCATGAAATTTTTGACTATGTCACTGCTTAATTATACTGCCTTTAGTAATAAATAACTACATAAAATATAAATAGTCACATTTAAAATTTCAAAGCATCATTAACAAGATTAGTTTAACACAATACTCCTTCTAACTAAAACATTCTTAAAAGGTGTTTCAGGTCAACAAAAGTCAAATAATATGAAACCGATGAAATATAAAATTCAACACGCAATATGTCGATAGATTAAACTTCTAAATCATTGAATTCTTAACCAACAATAATTGAAGATTTCTGCGGTTCTAAATTTGTTAAGGGATCACACTCAACACTACTCTTTTCCACCAATTTATGAACTTTGTCAAGCAATTATTTGGTCCCCATAATTAAATACAACCCCATTATTATTACATATATATGTTAATAGACCAAAGAACAATTATATATGTACAACAAACTTGTCTTGGTCAAAAACAAGATAACAAAATATGATGGCTATTGCAATGATTGTGATCATGAGTTAAAATTTTCTTCTAAAAAACTAATTAGGATATGAAGCCATGAAAATTGAAAAGAAATACTTTTATTTTTCATCTACAACATATACAGTAAAACTTCTCTATAACAGATTAACAATGTTCATTTATTCGAATTTATATTTTGACTGTTATAAAAGAATGATGTTATAAAAAAATATATAACATAATATGAAAAAGTTATGGTGAAATATGATTATAGAGAATGATTGTTATAGAGAAATCTAATTGCATGAGAGATGTTTTCGCGAAAATTAATTAATCAATGTACCAACTTAATCATTGTATTGGTTAGCACCTCATATTTTATTCGATATTTAAAATACAAAGTTAAAGCATCTAAATTTGGTGAATAGTTAAATTTTGGTTCCTTTATACTTACTATTATTTAAATAAAACTAAAGCGTCGAAGGGGTCGGATCACCCTGGGTTACTGAAGAGTCGTCCGACTTCTCGGTGACCGAATAAGAGAGGTTTTTACCGCTTTAAAGATTACATGAACAGTAATTGTATTTAAAATATTTGTAAATTGTTGCCAAAGAAAAAAGTTAAATTTGTATCTTTAAAATAATTGTGACCCAAATTTAACTATTTTGATGGGCCGAAGCTTAATTGGTTTCTGATGATCCAATATGCACGATCCACTTTAAAACTAAAATTGGGCCTTAAGTCCAAATTGGAGAAAATAAACAAAAATAGTTCCTTATGTTTTGGGTAGATTCAAAGTAATTTTGCTCTTTTAATTTTGTCAAAAGTGAGCATTTTTAATTTTCGTAAAATATTTAACAAATCTATTAGTTAGACTAAAGAGATTGTGGGGGAAAAAAGAACTTTTTAAACTAGAAATATCAAAGAAAAAAAAACATATCAAATCCTACTAAATTTAACATTGGATGTTTATTATCTACTTTCGATAGACCAAAGTAATGGTCTTTGTTCCGATCGGGAAGAAAGGAGGTGACTGGGCCCTATCACAAAATGAGCAAATTAGCGACTTATCAAAATAGTATGAACAATTTATGTCGAGGCTAAACGCCTATATAAGGGATTATTTTGAACCTACCCTTACACTTTCTTTTACCATCATTTTCTCAAATACAAGTAGCTAAAGAAACACACACATTCCTACTTTCCTTAGTGTAAAACACGTTTCACAATCAGAATATGCATTTCTCTCGGATTGAGAAAAGGTATTTTGTGCTTTTTTTGTAACCTAAATTTTACTTTCTTTTTTGTTTGTTGTTGTTGTAATACTTTCTCCCATTTCAATATGTTTGACATATTTTAATTTACACAGAGTTTAAGAAAATAAAGGAACTTTCAAATTTTGTGATCTTAAATTAAAAGTATGTCAAATATATCGATTAATCTAGTAGTCTTAAATATGTCAGGTGAAAAGTTGAAATTAAAAAATTAATAAAAAAGAAAAGAATCTCTTTTTAAAGCAGACTAAAAATGAAAATGGGCCAAACAAATCGAAATGGAGTTAACTGTTAAGTACTACTCCCTCCGTTCCAATTTATGTGACTTACTTTCATTTTTAGTCAGTTTAAAAAAGAATGACACATTTCTATATTAAGTAATAATTTAACTATAGAATGTCTATTTTCATCCTAATGAAATGATTTACAGCTGTACAAATTTCTATCATTCATTTTGGACCACAAGTTTTAAAAATCTTATTTTTTTTCTTAAACTACGTGCCGAGTCAAACTACCTCACGAATGGAGGGAGTGGTATTTATTACTTATAAGTTGGGAGTAACAGTTAATCTTTAGTTAGCTACTAAGGTTTCCCGGGGTTTTCTTGACATTAAAACATTCGAAAATTACAAAGTATTTGATTCCATATACTCATAAAAAGTTCATTCCTTTCAATAACTCTCAATTTATCTTTTCTTCATTCTTCAATCAATTCATTCTCTTTTGGGATTCTTCTTTTTTAATTTTCCAAAATTTATTGGCAAGTTTCTCTCTTTTCATCATATTTATTTTACCTTTTTCCAATTCTTGATTTTTGATTGTACTTTCATTCTTTTAACCATATATTTGATTAGGATTATTGTTTGATTTACACTTAATACAAAAAAAAGAACTTTTTATTTCTTCTTACATTGTGTTATTGTGTATGATATAATGTTCTATGATGTTTAGATTTGATATTAGTTGCAACCCCCCTCCCCTTAATGTTGTATGGAAATGAATGTTGCCCCTCTAAAGCCAATATCCACGAGATGAGTGATCGTAGAGATGCAAATGTTAGGATGAATATGCGGTGTTACAAGATTAGACAAGATAAGAAATGATCATATTTGTTAGAAGATGTAAGTAGCTCACATAGAGGATAGAATGAGGTAGACCTAAATTTACGAGGAATGAAGTTATCTCGTAAGATCTAGCAAAAGATAGAACACGAGGAAAATTGAAAACTAGTGTGCTTATGGAAGACTGATCTTCGTAATGTTAAAGATATAACCACTAAAGTGTATTAGTGAAACCTCTAGTAGTGTTAGATTATCTTTTGATACAGAGTATTGAGAATTCACATTGCTGATCCCAACTATAGCCAGGGATTGAGATATGAACTTGTGCTTTAATTTCATGATTCGCAAACTAAAACTTGATTCTGTTGTTTGTTTACAGTTTAACTAGCTACACATGCGTACATCCAAAGAAACGTTTAAGGAAATACTAATTTCCGCTGGCATTAAAGGAAGCAGACAATCTTCAAGTTCTAATAAAGAAGGAGAGTCTACTAAACAGAAGGCCAAAATTCTCCATCCTCCCATAGAAACTTTTTGGCATTTACCTCCAACAAAAGAGCACAAGAGGTCTATCAAATCAAGAACCGCGAAAACCATAATGTCTTTGCCATTTAAGAGAAAGAGCAAAGATTTGCAAACAATTCTTGGAGGATCACATGATCCTAAGGATGAACAAATTGTTGATTCATTTCGTGAGTTGCTTTTTCTTGAGGGTCAGCAGATAGATAAAAACAATGACTACCATACACTTTTAAGGTAATGTTTCGCTGGTAAATTTAGTCACTGCTTCCACTCCATGTCAGACTCTAGTTAGAAAAGAGAAAGATAAATTGAGTTTGATGTTACTTTATGTGAATACAGATTTCTTAGAATGAGGGATTATGATCTTCCAAAATCAAAGAACATGTATTTGAACTATTTGAAGTGGCGAGAGGAGTTTCATGTGGATGAAATTTCCAAGGTGATTGAAAGACAATATTGTTAGTAGACTCTTGTCCTTCGATTTCTTGTACCTCGATTATTATATTGTTTTGTTGTAGTTTCTCATGTTCTCTTACTATCTGTTGTTTTTGTTATTATCTGGTGTTTTTAGTACTAATCTTACTTCTTGATTGAAAACTTGCTTTATGTTCGACAGTCCTTTGATTCTTTGTTCATTTTTGGGTTGAATGATGCTGCAGGAATTCAAGTTTGAGGAATTCAATGAGGTTAAACAGTGTTATCCTCATGGATTTCACGGAGTAGATAGATATGGTCGACCAATTTACATTGAAAGAATTGGAATGGTAAATCTCACTAGGCTACTTGAAGTAACTACTATTGAGAGATTTGTGAAATATCATGTGTCTGAACAAGAGAAAACATTGAACTGGAGATTCCCTGCATGTTCACTTGCTGCAAAGAAACATATAGCTTCCACCGTCAGCATAGTGGATGTGAAGGATGTGGTAAAAATCTGTTTGCCTACTGTTTAATCTTTCACTTATTTGACAAGCATATTCACACTTTATTTGTGTTGATAAGAATATTACCGAGGACATGATCTTAGATTAGGAGGTATGGATGACATGGATTATGGTTGAAGGTTAGTTAGATAGTTGAGTGTTGTCTCTCCTATCCTTCTGTATAGGGATTACCGAGGACATGATCTTAGATAGAAGGTATGAATGACATTGTGTTCGTGCTGCATAGCATTCTCTGTCCCTGACCTATCTTGATAGAATGATTTGATCTTGGTTAACACATTGAAATAAATTTGCTCAACGCAACCATAAGATGCTTGAGTCGTCCCACTACACATAGCAAGTTTAGATCTCTCATCGTGTCTGGTCATTGGACAAATCTCTGGCATGATCTATCGAGTCTTCATTTATAGGTATCAATATACGTCCACAGGATAGTTTCTTTAAGTTGTATTTTCATGTGAATTGGCATATTGTATGGTTTTTTACTAAATTCAACATTCATTCTCCTGTTATGAGTTTCACATATTATAAATGGTAGACTTGTTGTTTCACTATGTCAGTGGTAAGAGTGTCATCAAATAAACTTTTTAAGAAAATCGAACTTCTTTGATGACAAAGTTCCATACATAGATGCTCAGCACTTGCAAGAATTCTGCATTGCTGATAACAAATGGATGCTTAGATTCTTTATGCTTCGAAGAATCTCTAAACGAAACAAACCAATCTTCTTTGACAGGGAGTTTCAAGTTTTTCGAAGCCTGCAAGGCTTCTCTTTCTGGAAATTCAGAAGATAGACAGTCACTATTATCCAGAGGTATGCTAGGTGATGCAAGTCTACTCTTTCTCTTCTTGAAATACCAGCTTTTTCAGTTAGTTTAGCTCCCTATAAGAAAGTGGGAAGAAGGAGCAAATATATATTGGCATAGTACTGTTATGCACATGATAATAGATTAAACTATGGTAAAAGAAGAACGACTAAACGCAAGAAAACTAATATTTGCTAATCATCAACTTGCATTTTTACAGACGTTGCATCGCCTTTTTATCATTAATGCTGGATCTGGTTTCAAAGTTCTGTGGAAAGCAATCAAGGCATTTCTTGATCAACGCACCCTAGCAAAGATTCAAGTACTTTCTTTTCCTTCTCCGTCACCCTCCCTCTATGTTTCTCGACTAATCTAGGCCAACTAGGGAAGGGAATTATACTTTAAGACATACACCACAATTACAGGTGCTCGGGAGCAACTACACGAAGGCCTTACTAGAAGTTATTGATCCAAGGTAAAAAATTAATCAGCTCAACATTTTTCCATTTTATGTTTAGCACCTGATGAATGGATGCAAATACGCGTATCCAAGGTTGATGTAGGAGTTGTTTTCTTCTGATGCATGAAATTGCTACTGCAGTAATCTTCCAACTTTCCTCGGTGGCAACTGCACATGTTCCGACTATGGAGGCTGCCTCTTTAGCGATAAAGGACCGTGGAATGACCCTTCAGTTACAACTATACTTCAGGTTTTAACCTGTTGCGATGTTGATTCAAATTTAATGATGTTTGGTATATCATGACATGTCTGAAAATGTTGAGTAAGATGTCACATTTTTGTATAGGCAATGCTTGAAGCCGAAGAGGAGAAAATCGATGATGAACAGAATTGTTCTGCCTCAAAAGATTCCTTTGGTGGTGTTACTGTAAGCAAATTTAGTTTCAAAAAACATCATTAAGTAGAGAACATCTAAGATAACTTACTAACAAATTTGTTAGGCCTATGTCACAGTAGTAAATACTCCATCCATTTCAACTTGTTTGTCTGGTTTTGACTTGACACGAATTTTAAAAAAGTAACGAAGACTTTTGAATCTTGTGGTCTTTTGAGAGTCAATGGTCTGATCTTGAGCTTTGTAAATGCAGGCAGATAATGTAAGTATTAAGGATGTCTATGATGTGACTCCATCAAGAGATGATACTTTTGGACAGCCAGTTCTACAGAAGATCCTAACACTTCAAAGTGTTGTCAATGACACAAAATCAGTAAGTTGATTTTTTTTTGTCTTCCTGGTTCTTCCTCTGTACTAAAGTACATCGATACGATGTTTATGGCACAGAAAATCCAGGCATTGGTAGCTGCTCTTAAGGACACAACATCGGTTAGTATGACAAAAATATTGTTGTACTGTTAATTGTTGCTGCAAACAGAACCTAAATGATCATGTTTTATAGGTGATAGAAGGACTTGGACAACCAATTGAAGAGCTGAAAAAACAAATATTAGTATCAAAGTCAAGAGCATGAGTTACCAAATGAAGAATTTCAATCTTTTTTTTTGAAGTTTCTTGCTGTTGTCAATTGATTTTAAATAAAAAAGAGTAACTATGTTAAATAAGGCAACCTGTTTACCGACAAAAAGACAAAATTCAAGTTAAAGAATCAGTTCTCTTTACATTTTGGTATAGTTTTGCTCCTACGCTTTCAATTTTTATGCATGTTGTTGTATCTATGGCTAAATACAAACTAGATATCCGATTTGACCTATGGACGAATATGCTTATATATTATGAGAATTGGAATAGACAGGGGTGTGGTGTGAAGTATATGTATCTAGAGTTTGTTCTTCGTAGAATAACAATAATAACTACGCCTTAATTCCAAGCAAGTTGGATTCGATCATGTTTCAGATAAATAGACAAAATTGAATGGACTGGTAAAGACAATGATTTGAATTTGAGCTGCTGGAGACAAATTAAGTATTTGACATATTATTGGTTTTGGTTAATTTTACTTTGCATGTTAATGTACCACAACCCTTCTCTTTTATTCGAATTTGAGATCAACAATATGAACAAGCTCACACATAAATTTTTATTTAAAATTTAATAATTAGGCAAGTCGCAGCTAAGCAAACCTACTATATATGATCGCCAACAAGCCACCCGTGAAAGCTAAACTTTTTCTTTTTGGACCAAAGTATTAATGATAGAAGCATTTTTTGGACCAAAGTATTGACAATAAAGACATCTTTGAACCAAAGTATTAACGGTGGACATTTTACATTTTTGTTTAATTTTACATAATCTCAGAAATATTTTTGGACCAAAATATTGACATCTTTAAACCAAGTTATTAACTGTGGATATTTTTGTTTAATTTACATAATTTAAGGGCATTTTTAATCTTTTTCCGTAATATATATAGATTCTAAATTTTTTAAAAAGTAAATATTTTCTAATTATTGTAAATTCGAGACTTGAAAAAGGAAACAAATATTTTGAAATATATGTAAACTAAAAAGAAGAAGTAAGTATTTACGGATCACTCCCCATATTTTTACTAAAAGGTAAATAGAGTCCACTTCAAAAAGCTTTGTGAATTGGGGTTTTTCCCTCACAAATACAGAATCAGAAGAGATATATACGGATCACCCCCAAATTTTATTACATTGTAAATTACCAGACGAAAAAAAAGTATCGATTTTTCCCCTTTTGATTCACCTTTTTGTGCTTTCAGAAGAAAATGAGCAGTGGAGAGCTTCTGAAAATTGAACCCCTTGAGCTCAAATTTTCCTGTTAGTTTCCTCAGTTTCTCATACCCTTTTTTCCTGTTTTTTTGCACTATTTTTTCGTATTTTTTTTTTTGATGCATTTCTGTGTATAATGTGTTTGATTAGTCGAGTTGAAGAAGCAGATCTGTTGCTCGATTCATTTGTCAAATAATACTGAAGAGCATGTCGCTTTCAAGGTAATATTAATTATGTAATTATATTTTCTTGTTGAATTTTCGAATTAGCAACTTCGAATTGTTGTATATACTGTTTTCAGGTCAAAACGACAAACCCCAAAAAGTATTGTGTTCGACCCAATACAGGGATTGTGTTGCCCCGATCGACTTCTGAAGTTATAGGTACATATTATAATTTTGTCCACTAAAAATAGTGATAATAGTACTTTGAATCACTGAAAATATTCTTAATTTAGTCCTTGTGATGTTTAAAACATATTTAATCGTCGATTGATTGAAATGTGTATGTTTGGTTCCTTTAGAGTAACAGTGGAACATATGGTAATCATGGAAAAATTGTGAATTTTCACAAGCAAAGTATCAACAGTGCGCATTTCAAGTAATTGAAGGTTAAATGAGCTTAGTTGGATGCACAAGGACTAAAATTAGAGTTTATCAAAAATTGAGACAAATAATATTATTAGCCCAAAAATATTGAAAAAAATGATTTTTTGGAAAGTGAAGTCATCTAAGATGTTTTGAATTTTGAGGATGAAAAGTTAAAGAAAATGTAGATTGAATTTTGAAATAAGCGTTGTGATTATGCTATTAAAATGTCATGGTTGGTGAATAGTGTTTGTTTATGCATCTTTTGTAGTTACAATGCAAGCTCAGAAGGAGGCCCCTTCTGACATGCAATGCAAGGACAAGTTTCTACTTCAGAGTGTAGTTGCAACTCCTGGTGTCGCTGCAAAAGATATTACTCAAGAAATGGTAACAGTACCATTCTTTTTTGTCCTTCTTAGTTTGTCAAGACTAGAAATGTGGAACCGTTGCATATTTTACTGTCCAGCTAGTGTTTGATTCTAAACTTAGTGTTGACGATTGAATAAGATAAAAAGAAGTTGGATCAACTATAGTTTCTGTATTAAACTTAAGTTTTAGTTTGCTGAATTGTAATGATCTCTTTGTAGTTCAATAAGGCAGAAGGACGTGTTGTTGATGAGTGCAAGTTGAAAGTGATTTATCTTCCCCCAGCTCAGCCACCATCCCCGGTTGCAGAAGGATCAGAAGAAGGTTTTTCACCAAAGGAATCCATGAAAGATAATGGCCATCAAAATGGTTCTGAGGTTATTTACTTATTATATCACTTGTTTATGATTTTAATGGATGTGAGTTTGTGCACTGGGAACCATGATCGTTATTTTGATATTATTGTTACTTTCAGGTGTCTAGAACTTCATTGAAACTGATGAAAATTATCAGAGATGAATGTTCCACTTGCATTCTATAGTTTCTAACCATGTTACCAATAAAAAGTCATTAACCGATGTGCTTCAGAGTGTGTGCCATACTTTTATGTATGAGGATCAAAATTTAATGTATTTTCTAGACATATGTCAAATGAAAAATTCATTAATGTGTTTTTGAGTGTCCATATGAATATGTTTGAATATAAAAAGTTTTTAAGAGTGTGTGGCAAGCTTTTATTGATTACTAGTTACATCTGGTGAGTTGTGGTAGGTCGACTTTGGCATTATGGCATGTGTGCGATGCCTGTTCCTACAATTAACTCAAGCCATATTTATTCTATGTCCTTGTATAAATGTCATATGTGGATAAAAATAGCACAAATGAGCTAAAGATAATTCAGAAATATCTTAGATGTGCAAGATACGCCTTTGATGGTGTAACGACCCTAAAAATGAAATAGGAAGAACTAGAGCCTCATGTATTGAAGTTGGTAACTTGATTAAATAATGTAAATCGGCTTTTTGAGTTTAGTTCAAAGAGATTTGGGGTCCGTAGATGCTGCCAGTTTTTGACATTTTAATTTTTAGTTGGGGCTTTGGGAATTAATTAGTTATTAGATTAAGGGCTTAGGGGGTCGGTTAGGAGT
>NW_006239126.1:580822-594779 GCF_000226075.1 Solanum tuberosum
GATTTTGATTTTGGGAAAAGAGAGTAAATGACTTGTTAAAAGACTTAATACCTTATATAAGTCATTTAATTACTCCTAACCGACCCCCTAAGCCCTTAATCTAATAACTAATTAATTCCCAAAGCCCCAACTAAAAATTAAAATGTCAAAAATTGGCAGCATCTACGGACCCCAAATCTCTTTGAACTAAACTCAAAAAGCCGATTTACATTATTTAATCAAGTTACCAACTTCAATACACATGTGAGGCTCTAGTTCTTCCTATTTCATTTTTAGGGTCGTTACAGATGGTGTCAACATTAGACACAATATGTCGTGGCTACAAGAACACTGACCATATTTATTCTATGTCCTTGTATAAATGTCATATGTGGATAAAAATAGCACAAATGAGCTAGATAATTCAGAAATATCTTAGATGTGCAAGATACGATTTTGATGGTGTCAACATTAGACACAATATGTCGTGGCTACAAGAACACTGATTCTTCCAAAATATCTCTAAAGCTACAAAGCATGAATGCTCCTTTGGTATAGGAAGCTGATAGTGGTTTGATTAACACGAGAGAGAAGGGTGTTGTTGGGATCTACACCTCCTGCTAACAATTGGTATTGCCTTCTTAAAGTTAAGATTTTCTCATGACATTTTCCTTACATTTATATTATGGTAGAAGATTTTAAGCGAAATTGCAATTTGTAGTGTGTTGTTGGGATCTAACCGCTCCTGCTAACGACTTGTATGGTAGAATGGTGTTAGCAACGTAAACTTATGGTTGTTGTTCACATCAGAAAGGATATTTAAATTCTTTGGCTGAACTATAATTCAGAAAGAACTAGCTTTATCCTTGACCTCTTTTCAGTTAGTTTCAAGTTTTTACATTTCCACTCAAGAATATCAGTAATAGAAGTCTACCATGCTGAAATATCTGTTTCACTAGTTTTCTCTCCCAAGATGTCAAATATGTTAAGGTCAAAATCATTTTGTATAACTTTGGAACTTGATCACTCATTTGGTCTGCTGGCTGCTAAGGTACCAGTAATGTCCCAAAGCTATCTTAGAACAAGTTCTCTTTGAGAAACCATCAGACTATACAACAACAACATACCCAGTATAGTCCCACAAGTTACCAGCGGACTATAAATTTTCATATTATCCCATGTGACATTGAGCTGTGAACAAGCTGGTTTAGCACAGTTGCTTTCTTTTCTTAATTAGTCCATGGAATTATTTTGCTTCGAGCAATTGATAAGCTGAGATAGATGGTAGAAACATGTGGTATTACAGTCATAATCACCTATTCATCTTGATAACTAGGTCTATGCAACTATGACATATCATTTGTTTATGCAAGAACTTCTAATTTATTATTCTAACCTTCCTAATTTGTTTGATACTCTTTCCATTTTTGTCCATCCCCAAAAAATATTCAGAATGTATCTACTAATTTTACCATTGACATGACTTCTTGTTGGCTCCACCAGATACAAGACAGTGTTTGGTACAAGGGTACTTTGGTAGTTTATTCATAAATGGGTTAAGTTTCAAACATCTTTTTTTTCTTTCTGAAACTTCATGTCTGGTCAAACAATGCCAAACAAATTGGGATAGATGGACTATTAAATATTTTTAGGTTTTTTCTCCAGTGTTGATTCTTCAAACATTCTTTATCTTGAAATCTAGTGGATGATGCAATTAAGTGAATATCACTCTTTTCATGTTTAATTCTACATTTCTTCCCTCATTCTTTTATGCTATGTATGGTTCCGAAAAGTAGAAGGAAAAGATAAGTGAGGGAAGTTCACTGGTAAATTACTTCCTAGGTGGAGCATCAGTCATTCTGGGGTATAGTTGCAATCAGAAGGTTGTCGTGAAATAGATACTTCCTCTCCTTTTTATCCAAAACTTCCTCATTTCCTTCCTTGTAGAATGAGGGCAATGACCAATTGGCCTTCCTCGTTTACTTACCCTTTTTACCCTATAGCTAAAATTAGTGTGCATATTAGTGCACTTGCTTTTTGGTCCTATTTTGGGTAAGTGGCTGCTAGATTTGTACTACCATCTCACTTTCTCTTATACATTTAACTCCTTTATCAAAACCAAAAAAGGTGCAATACTTGACTTAACTACAGGACGTAAATCCAAAGATGGCTTGGTGTATGAGGCAGTGATACTGGTGTCTAGTTGACATAGTGCTGACTTGGTTATTTTCACCGTTTGCTTTGTTAAAAAGTGAATGAACAAAGCTGTCATGTATTTAATGTGTTTGTCGGTTAAGCATCCATCAGATGAAAGCACTTCTTAAGGTATGTGGTTGCATTATGTTATGTCTACTAAGAACAAATGAGGGAAGGAGACATAGGATTAAAATTCCCGATTGGCTTTCCAATTGGATTACTTGCTTCAATTATGTTCCCCTTCTTCAGCAAAGGCTTTTCTGTTTCCCCTTTCCTAATTTTCCCACTTCTGGAATGGACTACTATCAGCGTAGGACCTTTTGGGTCCACTTGGTATGCGTTAATAGTTCCTTGGTTGTTGAAAAGTGAGAACGCCTACTATTTATCATCTAGCAACTCAGGCTTTATGTCCTTCTAGATTCCTTTGATCGTTTGATGCTTGGAGTTAATCTAAAATATGTCCAAAAGGATATATAGGCCTGCTTTCTTATTACAGTTGATATGACTAAACGGAACGTTGTAAATTTCAGGCAAAATCGGTTATTTCCAGATTGATGGCTGAAAAGGCTGCTGCCCTTCAGCAGAGTATCAAACTTCGTCAAGAGCTGGTGAGCTTTTATCTTTGTTTCTTTGATGTCTTTTTCATGTCGCCTAAAATTCCAATGCTTTTCTGTCATTCATTTAACTGTCATCCTTTCCCATCTTTGGTTATGTTTTTTCTTTTCTCCTGATTAGTCCAGGTCTCATTCTTGTGCTTTAAACTTTAAACAATGTCTGCTTTCAACAGTTTGGGTCTGACTGTTTGTTATCCTTTAGTCACAATGCTCTACTTCATGAATCCTTTCTGTAGGAACTTGTAAAACGTGATATGACTAGAAGTCGCAGAGGTGGCGTTTCCTTCATCCTTATCGTCGTGGTTGGCTTGCTGGGAATACTTTTGGGGTACATTCTCAAAAAGTCATGAGCATTCATCAGATGATCAGTCATTTTACATTTGTATCTCGACTCTACAGAATCGATCAGTGAAAAAAGGAGATTGTGGCCGGTGATAGCAGCAATTCTCACATTGTCTTAGTTAGCTGCAGCCTTTAGTAGGAAAAATTTGTGCAGCTAGAACCTTTCAATTGGCCTATATTATAGTTTTATATAACTCGTAGTTTCTCTTGTGTTGGATCGTAAATTGTTATGAATAGGTAAATCAATCGTTTGTCCTCGAGGAATCTGCTCGGCTTCTCTTTCTACTTTCTGTAAATGTGAACGAGCTTTTTTGAATACTTCAAGTATGATGGTTCAAAATCATACTTCAATCAAAACATTTGATAATGTAAGGTAGAACAAACATTTAAAAAGTCAATTAAGGTAAAGGGAGAAGAATGACTATTTTTTGCAAAGTTAAGGGACAAGTTAGATTTTTAAATCAAAGTTGAGGATGTAAATGACTTTCATTAATATTTTAATTGATAAATATTTAAAGACACTATCGACATGTTAAGTCTCACTTATTTGATAAAGAAATTACATAAAGGCATACATTAATATTACAAAGCCTTTGTATATTTTTGTGTAAATTCGAACTGCTTCACATAAATTGAAAAGGAGAGAATTTTATGTTTTAATCTTAATACCCCTTTGTCTCAATTTATATGCTTTATTTTCCTTTTTATTTGGTACATATTTCTATATTTAATACTCCCTCCATCCCATTTTATATGACACTTTTCGGATTCAAACAAATCTAACTTTGATTGTAAATTTTTTATAGATCTTTTAAACATTTTAAATTATCAATTGTTGTGACTTATAGTACTTTTTACGTAGTTTATAAATATATAAATTTCATTTTGAAAAAATAGAAGACTTCATGAGCAAATTTCCGATCAAACTTAAACTGTTTGATCTCGAACAACTAAAAGTATCACATAAATTGAAACAAAGAGAGTAACATTTAACTTTAAACTGCCCATTTTTTATATTTATGAATAAAAATTAAATGAAAAGTTGAGAACATAATACTTTAGTAATTTGAAAAATCCGGAAGCGTTATGTCTATTGTCTACTAGCTTCTAGAAACGTCTTGATAAATCCTCACGCCACAATTCTGGAACTTTCTACATGATGCTTCTATGAGTTTCTCGAGTCCTTTTTTCCCCTTCTCCAAGTCACTAACAAAATATAAAACCCAAGCACCACATTCTCATTTGTCATCCTTATCCAACAAAAACACAACGTGAAGCTTACTCAATCGGCAAGTTATTCAGAAATCTTTGATAGCAGAAATGGCAACTTCACTTGCTCTCAGGAGGGCCACCGCCTCATCACTCTTCAACAGGCTCGTCAATCCTGTTCGTTCTGCATCTGCTTTCCGTTCATTCAATACTAACACTCAGATGGCAGCTTATGACCAGGATGATCGCGGTGTTGATGTTGACCGCCGGTCCGATCGCTCTGTCTCTCGCCGCGATGCTTTCCCTAGTTTATTCTCAGGTTACTTCTCCAATCTCTGTTTTACTCAAATTTGTGATTTTCAGTATGACAATTAGTTCGCTTTGTTACTGTTAAACTAGAAACTACTGTACTTTTAGACTCGTTTAGACTTTAATTTGGTTTTACAAATGTATTTCTTCAGATTTGTGATTTAGTGTATGATAATAACAAGTCGGATCTGTTAAACTAGTTACACTATTATTTAAGTGGACTCATTTGGAATTTTTGGTTTGACAGATGTATTTGATCCATTTTCAACACCAATTAGAAGCGTGAGCCAGCTGCTGAACATGATGGACCAAATGATGGATTCTCCATTTGTAGCTGCACCGCGTGCTATGGGCGCCGGAGTTGGAGCAAGAAGAGGATGGGACGTGAAGGAGGACGATAACGCTCTGTATATAAAAATGGACATGCCTGGTCTCGATAAAGAGAACGTAAAGGTGGCGGTGGAGGAGAACACACTGATAATCAAAGGAGAAGGCGAGAAAGAGTCAGAGAATGAAGAGTATAGAAGGAGGTACTCTACTAGACTAGAAATTCCTCAAAATATGTACAAATTGGATGGAATCAAGGCGGAGATGAAGAATGGAGTGTTGAAGGTAGCGGTTCCAAAGGTGAAGCAAGAAGAGAGGAAAGATGTTTTTGATGTTAAAATTGAGTGAGAGCTTTTAGCTGTGCCAAATTTGTGCAATTGAGTCTTGATGTTATAAACTTTTTCCTCTTTTCAGTTCCTAGCTAGGTTGGTCTCTGGAAAATAAAAGATGATGTGCTAAAAAATTGGCAATATGAGTGTAAGAGTCTGTTCAATTAGCAAACTGGAAAGTTGTTAGAGTATACTGTTCTCTTGTGTTTTTTTTTGTTCTCTTAACAATTGCAGCTATCTTGTGAGCTTTAAGACACTTCTAAAGTTAGAGAATCTGTTTCAATCACTAGATTCTGATAACTTTTCGTAGCACTTACGTTCAAAGCTTCTTGTATTGCTCTCGCCTCAGCTTCTATATTGGTAGCAAATCCTATTCCTTTAGCTTGAGCATGAAGTATGTCCCCATTCCTGTCCCTAAAACAAAATCCATAAGCACTTTCTCCGGGATTTCCTTTACTTGCTCCATCGGTATTACATGACCCACATCCGGTGGTTTCCATTTTACAATGTAGTAATAAAGTCTAGGCTTGTACGTTCTTAGTATTGTTACCATCTCAGACCAAGACTTCCCTGTTACTTTAATTTCTGCACTTTTCCCCATTATCAACATTTGTATCTGCTTTGTCACTTGCTGCACCAGTCCTTCAAAATGCAACTGTCCTCCGTGCTTAATATGATTCCTTCTTTTCTATAGACTCTACAATATCAAAGCTGACCTAAGTTTGCTAGGAGCTTCAGCGTACCACCAACACTTGGTTGTCTGTATTAGATTTTTTCCTTTTATGTCCAGACCTACACAAGAAGCAAAGTACCTCCACAACTTTTGGGCTATGTAGGCGGTTAGGAATAAGTGGGACATTGTTTCTATTTGTTGTGTTTCACAGCACCAACATCGGGATACAATATTAATTCTCATCCTCCTCAAATTATCATATCAGTGACAATCCTCCCTTTCCATGATCTCCATAGGAAAAAAATGATCTTAAAAGGCAGCCCTTTCATCCATA
The DNA here is from genome assembly GCF_000226075.1 of Solanum tuberosum. Classification (NCBI taxonomy): domain Eukaryota; kingdom Viridiplantae; phylum Streptophyta; class Magnoliopsida; order Solanales; family Solanaceae; genus Solanum; species Solanum tuberosum. The sequence continues at coordinate 587,135 of NW_006239126.1, forward strand.
TTAAAGCATATTTTTCTTCCCTTTCTCTTTTCTTCCTCATAACTTCCCATGCCGATTTTACAGAAAAAAACCCATTTGCATTGCTCATCCACCATGGTTTGTCCTAATCTCCACTACTGATTTCCGGCGATATCGTGGTCATAATATGCTCAGTCATTTCCTCTGATACATAGTTTAATAGTTTGTCCTTGTCCCACTGATTTCCAACTATGAAACTTGTGACTTCCATCTCCTCTTGCCTTCTTTTGCCCTCTTCAACATAATACAATGCCCTTTGCTTTGTCCAGTTATCATACCAGAAGCTCGCATCTCCCGATTTGATATGCCACCACATATTATGTTCTACATCTTCCCTGATTTTAATCATTTTTTTCCACACATGCGAGGCTCCAATTCCCTGAGCCATAATATGATGCCATTTTTTACAGTATTTATTCCATATGAATTCACTCCATAGGGAATTGGTGGAAGTTCTGAATACCCACCAGAGTTTAGCAAACAAAGCATCTGAAACATCATGGAGCGATCTAAATCCTAAACCACCCTCATCCTTAGGCAAGCATAATAAATCCCATACAACCCAATGTTTCCCTTTAACTCCTCTTATATGTCCCCAAAAGAATTTAGCTAATATCTTGTGAATCTAATCCACTTACCCTTTAGGGGGATTCATTGCTGATAATAACTAAATAGGCATTGATTGTAGAACATGAGCTATTAAAACATACCTCCCTCCATATGTTAGCAATCTATTCTGCATCCCATCACACGTTTTGTCACTTTTTTTTATGAGATCTTCATAGTGTGCTATCCTTTTCCTCCCATAGAATATAGGACATCCAAGATATGTAAATGGAAAAGCTCCTTGAGAAATACCAGTAATTCAAACAGCAATCAGCACATTCTCATGCAAATATACCTAACTCTTTGTGAGATTAATGAGTTGCCCCGATACATAATCATATCTCTTCAACACTTTCATCACTTTCCTCATCGACCTCTCATGCCCCGAACAAAATAAGATTGTGTCATCTGCATATGATATGATAGGTGATTAATTTCTTTGCTCCATTTAGGCATGCCAAATTTTCTAAAATTCACATCATTATTCAGTCTGTTAAGACTTCTCGCTAGCACCTCCGCATGATGAACACTGTGGGAGATAGGGGATCACCTTGCTTCAATCCTCTCGATGATTCAAAGAATCCAAAGGAAGGCCTGCCCGTTGACCAACATTGAAATCTCCATACCATATCAATAATTCTTTCATCAAATCCAAAGTTCCTCATAACTTTTGTAAGGAAAATCCATGACACCCTATCGTATGCTTTTGTCATATCTAATTTCACCACCACATTATGAAATTCATTTCTTCTATTAATATCTCTGATAATCTCTTGAGCTAAAAGAGCATTTTCTGCAGTACTTCTTCCTTTCATAAATCCCGACTGATTTTGTGATATGATATTAGGAAGAATTGGTGCTATCCTCGCATGCAACACTTCTAAATTTTAAATTTTATAATATTTAACCTTCAGGTAAAATTGAAAAGATACTTTTTTTTCCCAGGTGCATTCAACAAAGATCAATTCAGAAATGACAAAAAAAAAAAACAAAATTTAAGAGTTTGTTACATGTGATGAACATAAGAACGACTCAATCATACGTAACCAAATATTAAATAAGTGTCTTTGGATCGATCAAACTTTCGTTGAAAGTGAATATATTAATCATGTCACCACGTTTAGCCAATGAATCACACCATAACCGAAATCTTCCTTTGGATGTCCTGAATGAATCACGTATTATATTGCGGCACTGATAGAGTACATCACCATCTGCAAACCTATAAACAGGTTTGACTATAGAAACAGGGGCAATTTTTATTTTAAATAATTGAGTCCAAGATTCTTTGACACCATACTCTTTCATTTCCCACAATGTAAAAGCATACTCCCCATCAACCTTACAAGCAGAAGAAAAGCAAACCATTCCATCTAATATTGAAACATGAAAGTCCCCGGAGACAGCATGGGAAAGATAAGAGGACATTTGCTCTGAGAATGGTATAATTGTATATACCTCATTTGAAATATTGAATGAACCCACACAAAGACGCCAAGTAACCCAATGAAATGCTCCATGTACAAATGACAAAGGATTCTCAAAACCGAACAGATCCTTCCGAGTTGTAAATAAGATAGGTGACTCAATATAAACATTTCTCCAAGAACCACTTTTTAGTGCGAGAATTCCACATTGTAGTTGTGATTTGATTTTGTGAATTGCAAGTATCTTATAGTCATGAGTAGTTGGGTCATATCCAAATCCAAAAGTAGAATTTTTTAATCCAAATATAGGAAAGGGAATATGTACTGATTCTCTTGTTGAGGGGTTCCACAACAAGAGAAGCTCATGATTGTGTCTATTAGGAATTCGGATGAGAACCAATCCATCACAAGAACCACATAGTATATGAAAACGTGTATCATCTGAAGGGAGATAATCAATATTTTGTAGGTCGTCAGGGGAGGATAAAGAAGAAGTAGAATATAAGCTATGAACATTCTGAGGGCGACGGAAGTTGGTATGGGCAAGAAGAAATCTAAGGGAATTGACATTATGCTTAAATCTAAAGTAAGGATCGGATGTTATATCCCAAGATTTTGCAACACATTTGAATCGTAAAAGAGATTGCACGGGCAAACAACTGAGGATCTGCCTTAGTAAGTCTTGTTGGGAAATAATTGATCCCTGAGAATGGGCAGAATTATCCATCTCCACAATGCGGCAAGTATGAATTGATTTCTTCTTTTTCTTTTGTTGGCATCTTGAAAGATTGAACTTTTTGATATCGCTAATCCGATTGCCTTTTGTGGTATTTGCATTGGATATCTTCTTCTTCATCATCCCTGCCTTTGGTGTCATCCTTGGAGCTTCTCGATTTGCTAATGTTCCCCTCACCGACTTCATCCTCTTTTGTGTCATCTTGGTATGCTGGGTTTCTCTATGGAAATGAAAATATCCCTCTTATTGGATCTGGAAATGCTAGAATCTTGGCTGGTGAGATGAACAGAAAGAAAGATCTACATTGCAAGGCTCAAGACGGCGGCGGTGGCTGCTGCTGAGTAGGGTTTTCAGAGAGTATTGAAAAGATACTTTAAATATTTATTTTTAATATAATTCTTTCATACATACCTAAAGTAGTTAAAATCCCAATTACATACCTAGTGTAGTTAAAATCCCCTATTATAAAGGCTATATTTTTAAAAAAATGAATAAAGTCTATTTTACCCTGTCCAGTCACATTTTTAGCGTAAATATTGGGGGAGCTGGCTTGAAGGTCAAGACATATCTCAATACAAAACTCTGTTTTCTGCTTGGGCGAGAAGATTATTGCAACAACTCTGTTCTGCTACAACAATGGCGTTTCGTACTGCTTTACGGAGAATGAGCTCTTCATCAATTCTTTTCTCCAACTTACTCAACAATGCGCCTTCTTCACGAGGACTTACTGGTTCGCTTGCTCCGTTAACTTCTCGTTTTTTAAGCTACGCAGGTAGTGTTTCTGTTACGGATTCCAATGAAGAAAGCTTCATCATCAATGCCTGTGGAGGTTCCTTTGTTCGATCTGAGCAGTTCTCTATACAACGCGGTATCGTTTTTTTTTTTCTCTCTTTAGCCCAATTTTGTTTTGCAGAATTTTGAATATCCTTTTTGTTTTATTCCGTGATCACTTCTTCAACAATAATAATATATCTAGTGTAATCTCATAAGATTCGTGATCAGTTCTAACACTTCAAAGCATGTTGATCGCGCTTCCTTATTCCCATTAAGGCTCTAAGACATACTTTTCCTTGCCAATTAGGTTAATTCTAAAGATAACGATTGAAATTTTGTTTCAATTTCTTTGTCCATATATTTGTTATTCATTCTTATAATTATTTGACTTGAATTAGGCATATAGGCTTTTCTTCATTAGAGCCTTTATTTCTTAAAGACCTAACAGGCCTTAGAGTGGTTTTTTTGAGCCTTTTGCCTTTGATATAACATTGCTAAGTACCTGAAAATATTGTTAACTCAGACTCAAATTTAAGAGCTGATGTTAAATTGCTTACCATATGTCAGAGAGAGCTGATTCTATTCATTTATTTTATGTCTGGAACAATTTTTGCGTCTTTTCAATTCCAATTTTTGAAATGTCTGATAATTTTGGGGTTTTCTTTCATACTCTCTGTCAAGGTGTATGTGATATATACATGGTAAATCCGTTTCAAATTTCTGGACCTTGTGGGGCATACGAGGCTAAGAATATAGAGGAGGGGATGTACGTGAGAATGGAAATGCCGGGAATTAATAAAGAAGACGTGAAGGTGTTGATTTCGTCTCGGACTATCATCATAAAGGGTGAAGGAAAGAAGGAGTCTACGCATGAGGACAGCGGAAGAACCTACAGTGCTAACATTGAAATCTGTTCGAATTCGTATCAGGCTCAGTCTATGGAAGCAAACTTGAAGAATGGTGTTCTTAGGATGCTAATCCCCAAGTCTAAGACTCCTCAGGAGGTGACTGGTTCTTATGAGATAAAAGTTAAGTAAGTTTGCTTTGGAATATCATTTCATTAATCTCATTAGGTGAATTAGTGAACTATAGATTGCTATTTGATAATTATGTCGTTTTGGAAATTTTTCTCATCTGGCATTTTTGAGTATTTGAGGGTAGCACGGGGTTTTTATTTGTCTTATTTTAGTATATTAACCGTGAAGAGAGTATGTGTGTGTGCCATTTAAGGTCCATACCGTTGGTAGGCTGAAATCTTATGAGCAAAGACTTGTTCTGCTCCTATGAACGTCAGGATTTGAAATGGAAGTGAAAGAGTAAGCGAAAAATAATGAGCACTCCTGCACTATATGGACGACTTTTTGGTAGTAGGGTTGGGGTGGCTTGCTTGAGGCAGATTAAAAACATAAGTGATTGATTACTCAAATTGGTTCTCACATCCCTATATTTAAGGTAGCATTGGTTAGTTCTGTTTAGCCATGATGTGTTATGATATGAGTACTAAAAAAAAGAACATTGGTTTCCTTTGGAAATTTTGATGTGTTATTGAGCTTGATTGTTTACTTCTGGTATAATTACTAGTTTACTACAAATCAAATGCACTGCCTTTGCTGAAATTAGAATGTTTATTCCATCATAAACATCGTGAAAATCAGCTCATTCTCTTATATAAACATGTTTGCTGGGAATCTTGTCAGTGATATTTAAGCAGTAATGAACAAGTTTTTTTAAGTTTCTTGAAGTTTTTAGTAATTTGTCTAATGAAATCTCAACAGATTTTACTAGTAAAATAAGTGCAGCAGCTTTCTAGTAGGATAATGTACTATCAACATGGACATGTAGTACCATGTCTGGTTTTCTTATGATTGCAAGGAGTTACTTTTGAATTTATTATCAGAAGGTCTGAACTTGCACCTTGTAAGATATAATCTATATTGCTCGGACTCTTTAAAAATAATTGTTTTTTAGGATCCGACAAGAGTGCAGCAACATTTTGGAGTATCCGAGCAGTTTTTGAACACACATTGTTATGTTACAAGAGCAACAATTAGCTTTATTTTCCTTTAAAAATGGATGGATAAGAAGTGTAACTACTCATTTGTTCAATTCTTGGCGGATTGAGTTATCTATGTTCATACCAAACAAGTAGTTCATGTTACCAAAGGAGTTTAATCTCAACACAATTAATTAAATAAGAAATCAATACTTGAACGTGTAACGCATACATCTAATGTATGGAATGAATGTATGACGTACATGATGCAGGTATAAAAACACACGAGCTCATTTAAATAAACTAGTATTTTAGTTAGTCTTATGTTTGGTTTGGGGTTGTACCCTTCTTGCTTAGACTTATGGTTGAACTTTAGATGTGTTGGTACATTGACTTTTAGGTTCTAGGCGTTATTTCCGCAATGTTAGTTTGAGTTGTTAGACTTTTGTTGGAGTTTATGGGAACTCCCTATCTTTTCTTTAGCATTTAAACCTGCTTTCGTATCTTTAAATGTCTTAGTTGTTTGGTTAGCTAATTAATATTAATAGTTCGCCTACCGGAGAGTTAGTGTGGACCGGGTGTCAATGCACGATGGTCTGGGTTGTGACACTTTCAGAGAGCTTTTTCGTTTTTGTTGTTCTTTTTCCGTTGCTTGTTATCTTTCTTTCATTCATGATTTATTTTACTGTTTTGGTGCATTGTTACATTTTTCTCTCACGGAAACAGTTCAATGAAACTTGTTTGATGTCCCTGTCAAATTTAAAAGGTAAAGAAAATAAGAAAAATAATTAAAACAAAAAAGATATATGAAACACAATCGTACAAAAATATGAAATATTGAGAAAAGAGCTAATCAAACCATGAGTTTTTCTAGTGCTACGGTACGAATAAACATATCAATAGAAGTTGGTGCCTACCTTGTAGCTTGTACCATATTGTTTGAAATATTCTATGAGTAGCTACTCTACTTTATATATATATATATATTAGTATATTCCAAATTAAACTTGTATGCAGAAGAGATAACTCGTGAAAAAACTTTTCAAATTCTACAATTAACGATAAGGAATAAATTCTCTTAAATTTTTTTAAATAAGGAAAATGTCTTTTATGACAAAGAATTGATAACTGAAACTTTTATGTTTATGTTTTAATGAGGAGAGAATTAAATACTATGCTTTAATATTCTACAAAACTTTGAATAATATTTTATGTATTTTAAAATGAAGAAAAAAGTTGAAAAAAACCACAAAAAAAGATAAATAGGAATCAAGGCCTTAGAGACATGCCACATCAGCAAGTCTAACATTCTCCTATATATATATACTAGTTTTTGGGTACGTGCTTGCATGTATATACGTGTTAGTTGGTATCAAACTCTTCTATATATGATTTTATGATTTCAACTAATATGTAAGATAAATTTTTTTAGAAATTACAGGGTACCAAGAATGCAAGTTATGGATCAGAGGATGATGAACATTCCCTTAATGTTATATTTTAGCTACCTAGCACTTAAACTCAAAATGGATTCAATATTTGCGGAGGTGCTTCTTTGTAAATTATGTAATTTATAGATCATTTCACGCACCTTTTATATTAGATTTGATGAGATGAATTTGGCTATCTAAACAATAATTTGTTGATAAATGATTTCTCGTCCACCTAACAAAGGCCAAAATGACTTCTTCCATCTTATTGGAAGTATACAAATGTTTCAATGATTCCTATTTTCTAGTGTCTCACTAAAAAGCCTGCAGTATTCATATTTTATTTTTATTTTTGAACACTCTCTGTACTTATGCATAAAACTAGGGGTGTTCACGGGTTGATTTGGATCGGTTATTGGTCAAAACCAAAACCAAACCAACTTAATCGGTTTTAAAATTATCAAAACCAAACCAAACCAAATATAATATACATTTATCGGTTTGGTGATTATCGGTTTCGGTTTGGTTTGGTTCGGTTATTCGGTTATTAACCATACACAAAAATAAAAGAAACAATTCATTTAAAATGTGAAAAAAGTGACAAGAATCCATTCAAAACGAAAAATAGTTAGAATGACTTAAATTACCGAACTTTCGATCA
>NW_006239126.1:596879-715751 GCF_000226075.1 Solanum tuberosum
TATTAATAAAATATATGTATATAATTCATCGATTCGGTTCGGTTATTTCTTCGGGTTTTTTCGAATAAAACCATAACCAAACCAAATACTATCGGTTTTCAAAAATCTAAAACCAAACCAAACCCAAATAAAATCGATTTTATTTTATCGGTTTGGTTTGGTTTTTCGATTTGGATCGGTTTTTATCCAAACCGTGAACACCCCTACATAAAACAATAACAAACTTTATAATCTTCATATTAGCATTTGATATGTTGATTAGGCTGCAACAAAAACAAAAAAACATAGGGAATCTAAGTTAATTAGTAACTTTAACTTATCAATAGTAAAAACATATATAGATAATGTATTGTCATATTAATTACTGCATAAAATTGGCGTACCATAAACAATGAAACCACGTTGTAGACGTTTACCATCAAAACATAAGCAAAACTAATATTTTAATTTTTAATATTATGCAATATTCAATTAAGTAACTTTTACTATTTGAGGAAAAATTATGTGAAACGAAAAAGTAATATCTACAAGTCCACGATCATGTATATACGTACAATATACACATGTCAATAATTGATTTGATAATTTATTATTGAAAAACTCATACCTGCTCAACTCTGATATAAATTATGTTTGGGACTGTGCTGCAAGAAAATTTAACAATCAAAAAGATAATATATAATAAATCATTGGCAAAAAAAAAACATAAAAATGAATAATATATAACTTGATTAAAAAATTGATTTGAAAAAGGAATAGAAATTTAAGAGTCAATTCACGCTGTAGGGAGGGTTGAAGCCTAGATGTTTTCTTGAACAAACAACAAAATAAAGTTTCTTATACAAATCGTAAAGTCCTGACTGACTTTTCCTGTTCTGAAAACCTTTCAATTCAATAAAAAATCCTTCAAATTATCAATGCTTAGTATTCTAGGAATTAAGAATTATTACTAAAATTAACAGTAATTTACTACTTCCGTTTACTTTTAATTGTCATAATTTTCTTTTTAGAGTCAAATGATAATAATTTTGACAAATGTTTTATGATGTATTTTTTGATTATATTGATATGCAAAAAAATTGAATTTATAGTACTTTTCGTATAGTTTTTGAATATCTAAATTTTTTGTTTAAAATATCAAATTAATGTAATTTAATTTAACTTTGAAAATTGTCATAATTTTCTTTTTAGAGTCAAATGATAATAATTTTGACAAATATTTTATGATGTATTTTTTGATTATATTGATATGCAAAAAAATTGAATTTATAGTACTTTTCGTATAGTTTTTGAATATCTAAATGTTTTGTTTAAAATATCAAATTAATGTAATTTAATTTAACTTTGAAAATTAGTCAAATTGACTTTCGAAAAGCGCAACATGACAATTAAAAGTGGACAGAGAGTGTATTATTTTTTATTTTTCTTATAATAATATTGATTTATTGTTATAAAATTGCTTATTTACTTTCTCTTCTAATTTATAATTGTACTACAGAGTTATTATAATTTTAATCTTGATTGTTGAAAAACGCAATTAAGAGACTTTTTTTTAAAAATTAAATGTTATAAATTGCTTATACACGCTTCTATTATCATTCACTATGAAAATTATTAATTTATTATTTTTTGAAAGGTAATTAAAACATTATTGTTTAATATATAGTTAGATTTTTTAATTATAAAGAAACGGCTTCATTTGAGGGTAAAAAAAATAAAAAATAAAAAACGAAAGAAAAATATTTTACCCAAATCATGTGACTTTTTTCATATTTGTTTATTATTATTGTCTTTCCCAAAACTTTTCGTCACTATTAACTCATGGAAATCGTAAGAAAAAATAGGAGTGTGAATTTATGAATGATTTACTACAATTTGTTCACCAACTCTTTCTTATGTGGTACTTCGAATTTTGTTGAATTTTGAACTTACTTAACTGTTGCAAATAACCCTGAGATTTTTTAAGAAGAAGAAGAGTAGAAAATTTACAAAAATCGTAGTTTAAAAGTGAGAGGGAGCCCTCTATTTATAGCTAAAAAATAGTAGTATGAATATGTGCTAATTGTTCCTTATCAGAAAAGTTACAACCTTTCGAAAAAGTCACTGCTCAACAGAAAAATCACAACCTTTTGCAAAAGTCACAACTCATCGAAAATGTCAAAATCCGTCAAAAAAATCGCAACCCTTTGGAAAAGTCACATCTCTTTGAGAAAATCACAACCTTTTAATATGAAAGGGTATCTACATTTAATATAGTACAAATAATTAATTTAATAAATACAATAAATTAAGTATTTTTAATTGGAAATATTATAGTAATTCAATATTCTGTTTAGGAGTTCGCTTTTAAGGTAGTATAGAAGATAGATATAGATATACTAGTAAAATATTCACAATATATTTCACTCCTCAACAAAATTTCTTATTTCCTGGACATCCAACGTGCATTTTTCTCCTTATTCCCAAAATTAATTTGACGGCGTATACTGGATTGGTAGATGACATGTCCTATTTGTTGTCAATATTATAATCAAATCATGACTCAATAATTAATTTATTTTCTTTGTTGAATATTGTAGTCGATGGATAGTAGTTTGAATGATTAATATACAATGTATATATATATATAAAGCCAAATATGAAAACGATGACGTGACACCTCTCAATGACCTCTATTAGTATTTATCTATTTTGTCAATTTTTTGAGCTTTTATCTCATTTTAATTACAAATTAAAAATGTATTCATGATATAAAAAAACATTTAACTCCTATAATTAAATATATTCATGAATAAAATAAAAGTGAATATTAATATTCAAAGAGATTTCTTAGCCATTTTCTTACATTTTGTGTGATTAATTTAGATGAAACGTCCGACTTGTCATCACGACTATAGCCAAATTGTGGCACAACAATTAATTGTTTAAATTTCTTTGTTGAATGTAGTTTTATAGAAAGTTTAAAATAAGTGGAAATGTACACAAACTCGCTTCATTTTAAAATGTTGATTAAAATCAACCATTGGCTTAAAAATAGCCAGAACTTCTCATCTGAAAAGTTAATCAGATTTTTTTTTTAACAACTGATCAGTAGTCTGCACAATGATCTTTAACATTAATAAAGACTATTTTGATTTTTAATTTCTTAAAATTTAACATCAAGTTGAATCATGGTGTTTTTTTTTTAAATATTATTTATTTAAGGTCTTAATTAGCTATTTTTAATTATAATTTGAAGAGATTTTCTGGAGTTATTCTCTAAAACAAAAACTTGTCTAACTCCTAAACGTATATCTAGACTAAAAAGGTTACGTCTTACGATACTTTTACCCTCAAAAATCACCTCAAATGCGTTTTTACTATGCTCCGCCACAAAGCTCGCCCCAAAACGCCTTGCAAAATGTAAATTAGCAATTCTACAATCAATTTTCACTCAATTCTCAAATTGGGGTCTCTCTTTTCTTTCCACAACTATTTTTTAAAAACTAATATTATGATCTTTTTTTCTGTTTTCTTGGGGTGGGTAGGTGGGGGAGGGGGGAGATATGGGTTTTAATTAATGGGAACTTATGCAAATAGCCACTATAATAAACTTAATTATGCTACATAACTATAGTGTGCATATTTACGGGATGTAGTTACAGTTTAAGCTGTCTTGTTTGTATATTTCGCGGATTTGTATAATTCACAGGTTTGTATAATTTACAGGTATATTTGTATAATTCAGTTATTTTTGTATAAACTCAAAATAACGAATTTATACAATTACAAACATTAGAAGTGTACGCAGTTATACAAATTATATTATACAAATTTCGAATTATACAAAAGTTATACAAATTATATTATACAAATTATACAAAAGTTATACAAATTTTATTATACAACTTCTGAATTATACAAGCGTGCAAATTATAGAAACTAAAAAGCTGAGCCGCGTAATTGTAGCTAAAAGTAGTTCGCGAATTGTAATTAAGATAAAATAGCTATGTCAACTAATTAACTAGTATATGTTTGCTTATACGCGTAATTTTCCCTTAGGTTTGTTTGACTATGGGCCTATATGTCTCAACCCATGTAGTTAACATGGGCCTAATGGCCCAAAATTAGGCCCAAGATAGCAAACCAAAAGGTACCATTTCCATAAACCACTCTAAAACCCTTGATCGAGATAATCACAGATCGATCGGAAAAAATGTCAATGGCTCTAAGTATCAGAAAAGCCACCGGAGCTTCGACACTGTTCAAATTACTCAGCTCCAAATCCCAAATTACTACTGCTGCTCCTTCAATGACACGCTTTTTTTCCTCCATTACAACTTCAGATTCAAATTCCTTGAGCAATGAGCAGAAAAACTCTACTGAGCCAAGTAATTGATTCATCCGTTTACCTCTTTTTCTTATTTACACTTTATGTTATGTGATATTTGTTCATTTACATTAGGTAGAATGTATATTTTATGTTGAGCCGATTATCAACACATTTAAGTTGGCTGTATTTCGCATATGGTTATTCAACTAATAGTTATTATCTCTCAGAAAGTTATTTTCATGTTGAAGAAAATTGGAATCTAAGAAGAAAGATGAATTTTTGAGATAATAACCTATTAATTAACTGATCATTTGAGAAATCAACTCCATTTGTGTTGTGTTCAGAGTATTTTTGGTTTAGTTAGAGATTTGATTAAAGTATTGAAATTGGTGTGTTAGAGAATATTGCTAATTTATTTATCCTAAAAGAAATTGAGTAGGAGTATGAAACAAACCAAAAATGGAACTATAGGTTTCTTTCCATTTGCCGAAACTTTGCTCAATTTTCGTGAGTAGAGTCACTTGGTAACTATGTATTTGTGTGGGTGGGAGGTAACATGTATCTAGTGGAATAGTCTATGTGCGCGCAAGCTGGCAAAACACCATCATTATTGGGGGAAAAAAAATGTATACTTGATTTATATGGCTGGAGCACCCAAAGGTGTAGCGTAGTAGCATAGTGGTCAATGACATGAATGCAAACCTTGGAGTCCAGGTTCAAAGCTCAGCAAGAAGCAAAAACACAATAATTAATTTCTTCTCACGTGCCTAAGCCTTGGTGAGCAGAGTTACTTGATGTGTCTATGTTGGGGGAGGTAGTGTTATCTGGTGGTAAAGTTGAGGTTTACGAAATTGGCTCAGACGTCAGTGTTATCCAAAAAGAATTAAATGATTGATATGGCCAGTCGTAACTAGTTTGAGATTGAGCTCTAATGGTTGTTTTTGTTTACTTCCATTGAAGGTCGAAGCTCTGTTATTCATTTTCCCTGTGTTTATTTGCAGTTCTCGTGACGGGTGCTCCACAAGAATTCAAGATGGAGAACCCGTTTCAGTCAGTAGGACCGAAAGAGGTGCTAGAAGTGGATACACTGAAGGATGGTATACTTGTGAGAGTGGCAATGCCTGGCGTTGGTGAAGATGGGATTAAGGTATGGTTAGAGAACAACACGGTTTACTTCACTGGCAAAGGAGAAATAGAAGTGGAATCTGAGGAATCAGGGAGGAAATACGGAGGAAGTCTCGAGTTTAGCACTGATTGCTGTAAAGCTGAGAAGGTTGAAGCACAAATGAAAAATGGTATTCTTAGAATGGTAATTAAAGGTGAGATGGGACAAGATTGAATGTCTTAATGTTCTCTTTTTGTTCATCTTGTTGATATATCCTTTGTAGTATGAACACTTTGTACTATTTTAGGAAATGTTTGATCAAAGTTCTATACTATATGATGGTTGTTGAAATTACTCAATTAATATGGATCAGAATGCTTGCAAATATTGTTTGAGAAAAATGATATTTCTTGTTGTGTGTCTCTTGAATCTTTGGTACTCCATTCCACTTAGTTTGACATGTTTACTATTTGGAGAGTTTGAAGGTTTGTTTTAGCTGTACAAATGAAATGACTTGTAGCTACATAAATATCTATGGTTTGTTCTAAATCACACGTTTCAACAGTCTTTCTTTCATTCTGAAACTTTGTGCCTAGTGAAACACTATCACATAAATTGATATGGAGAGAGTACTTACTTAGGTTCACTACAACAACATACCTAATGTAATCTTCACAAGTGGGGTCTTAGGAGAGTAATGTGTACGTTAACCTTACCTCTTCGTTAAAAAGGAAGAGAGGTTGTTTCCAAAAGATCGTCAGCTAGCAGGTTATTTAAGTTCACTATTGAATTGATTTATGTTTTTCTTATCTGGTAGAGTATAAAGAAACTAGAAACTTTATACAATGAACAAAAGGAGAAACTCACCAGTAATCAATTGGAAACACAACATTCCCAACAAATAAACATTTGAAAGAATATGTATTTGACTCCTTTGTTAGCATGATAAATTCATACATGTCAACCCCATGAATGAATGTTCATCAATCAAACTCTTTGTTCTTTCGATTAATCAATCATCTTCTTGGTGCTCCAACGCAAGTTCAGTAAACTAAAGAAGAAGGCGAAAATTTGGCTATGGTGTTCATTGATCTTGTGGCTCTTCACTGCACCATTTTTTTCCTGGTGATGATTTCTAACATCCCCTCTTACAATCACTTGCTTTTTCCCAACATCTATTGTATACTCCCTCATCCCTGTCAATATTAGTTACAATAATTTAAATTTCAGAACTTTATTAGCATGTATAAAAACTCTATACAAGTGCATAAAGGTAGCTAAGAGTAAAACACCTAATTAGTGGAAATAGGTAAATTTAACTTAAAATTCCCGGCGTCTGTCCTGAAGTGAGTTGAGAATCATAAAATTTCATGTCAAATTACAGCAGAAACAAAAATATTACTCCTGATGTCTCAATTTATATGATCCACTTTCTTTTTTAGTCCATTCTAAAAACTAAAAAGAATGAAACATTTTTATATTTAATAATAATTTAAGTTTAAAATATCCATTTTATTCTTGATGAAATGATTTATACCTACACAAACATATATAACTTATTTTAGAGTACAAGTTTCAAAAGTTTTTCTTTCTTTCTTAAATTCTGTCAAGTCAAACTTCATCACATACATTGGTCGATATATGTAACCGTGGGAGGCGTAGGTACCCTATGGAATTAGTGATTTATGCCAGCAAGAATACGATCAAGTTGTCAATGAAATGGATTAAGAACCATTCATTTATCGGTGAGGCAAAAAAAAATACCAACACCTCATACAAAATTTCTGAACTTCCCTACTTTTATATGTTAACATAAAAATAACAAGCTGACTCTGGACATCACGATTATAAAAATTCACAAACATATAATAACCCTAAGTTTTTTTTACCTGTTATCCTTGACATGATTTGAGATATTCTGCTCCTGCAATGTGTGCATCCCAAATCTGCATTCACCACCACCACCTGAAACTAATATCCACTAACCTTCATTAGAAAACTAAATACATAATTATATTTTTTCCTTTGCTAAAACACAAATTAAGATGATGAAAGAATTTTTTTTATAATTAATTAAAAACTTACTGAGGGAAGCTTAAGATTAGCAACACTTAACAAAGTTTGTTTTTGACATTTTGATTTCTCCATTCTATTGCTATGAGATTTTTTCTCTGATTAAGAGGAAGAGAATTGTTGGCCTAATGGACTAATTATTGTATTCTACAGCCTGGTCAACATATATATTAATACATCCTACTAAACCTTATCTATCCTAATTAATATTTAATCACTTTTCAACATTTATACTCTAATACATTTAACGTATAGGAACAAACTAGAATATTTATTATTATAATCCTGGCTTTATGTCATTATGTGCCAGATTACTTAGATTATTAGGATGTGTTTGGAAAACGTTTCTCTGCAAAATAAGCGATTTTTAATTTCTTACGTATTTGATTAGTAAACAGAAAATATTATTCCAAAAATATTTATATATAATTTATGAGAAAGAGTGCAGAGAGGCGGAGCTAAGTGAGGGTTCCCTGTATTTATATTAGAAAATTAAATAAATATATATGTATACTAACTTGTAAACCCCTTAATAAAATGATTTGATGGCTTAGTAGAACCCCAAACTCTTAATCCTGACTCAACCTGTGTATGAGTGGGGGTGGGAATTATTGTGTTGTGGGTATGGAGGAGACCAATAACGTGGAATTGTGACTTGTAAAATTTATCTTTCCTACTCTTTCTAAGAAAGTCATTTTCTTTTAATTTTGAAAACATTTTAATTAATCAAACATATGAGATAATAGCAAAACATTTTTTTTTTCAAAAAGATATTTATTCCTTTGGTACCAAACAGACCCTAAGACAAATGTATTCAAAATTAGAGTCATGAAGAATAGTTGGGTAAGAGTTTGGCACGTTATAGCCATCAATAACGAACTTGTACCTTTTTTTACTTCAAGGTGGTTTTCATGTTCCCATCACATACTTTTATTTAAATACTTTATCTTAATATATGTCGCACTCTTTCTTTTTCTAATCTGTTTCGAAAAAAAATGTTACCTTTCTATAATTAAAAAATACTTTAACTTTAAATTCTTTTTCTTACACTTAATGAGATGATTTGTAGTCACCCAAATATCTAAAATTTGTTTACACAAAACTATTTGAAAGTTTTTTTTCTTAAATTTTTTATCAAATCCTGTTACATAAATTGAGACGGATTACTAAAATAATAGTAGGTGCTCATATTCAGAAGAATCAGAGAGCTTTGCCAAAGATATTAGTAGTTTATTTTATCTGTATGGGAAGTACCATAATTTATTTATTAGTCTGTGAAGCAGGTAAAACAGCTACTGGTAAGAGATAATAGGAGTTTTTAATACTCCTTTCGTCCCAATTTATGTGACACATTTCGTTTTTTAAGAGTCAAACAATTTAAGTTTGATCGAAAACTTGCTCATGAAATCTTCAAATTTTTTAAAATGAAATTTATATGTTTGTAAACTCCATAATAAGTACTATAAGTCACAATAATTGACAATTCAAAGTATTTAAAAAATATAAAAAAATTATGATAAAAATAAATTTATTTAAATCTCGAAATCTGAAATATGTCATATAAATTGATATAAAGGGAGTAATATATTATAGTTGGAATAATTTAAAAATGCCGCCAACTAACCATATGAGTAATGAGGAACAGGTCAATCAGTTGACCCCTACAAGCCTAATCCCACTAGGTCCAATACTTTAGACGGTTACCCCATATGTATTTTTTTAATTTAGTAGCTCCTGATGTTTGAGTCAATAAAAAGGAAAAATTTATGTAAAACAATAGCTAGTAGTAGAAGTATAAGAAAGCATTCTGAACAGTGACTACAATAAAATAATACATAATCGAAGTAAAATAAATTAAATAATAGCTAGTACTCCCTTCGTCTCATTTTATGTGAGGTACTTTGACTCGGCACAAAGTTGAAGAAAGAAAGGAAGACTTTTAAAACTTGTGGTCCGAAATGAATGATAGAAATTTGTGTGGCTGTAAATTATTTCATCAAGGGTAAAATAGATATTTTATAGTTAAATTGTTACTTAATACTCCCTCCGTTTCAAAAAGAATGTCCTTATTTCCTTTTTAGTCTGTTTAAAAAAAAATGACCTATTTCCTTTTTTGGTAACATTTTAATTTCAGCTTTCCACGTGGCATGTCTAAAGCCACAAGATTGAAGGACAATTTAGTACATTTGACATAACTTTAATTTAGGACCACAAGATTCAAAAGTCTTCTTTATTTTCTAAAACTTCGTGCCAAGTCAAACCAGGTCACTCTTTGTGAAACGGAGGGAGTATAGAAATGTGTCTTTTTTTTTTTGGACTGACTAAAAAGGAAAGTAAGTCACATAAATTGGGACAAAGGAAGCAGTAGAAATTGAAGGATAAAAAACTACTCAAGCAACACTCCTACCTACTAACCTACTACTCTAATTTTTGTGTCCTTCACAATCTCCTATTTAAGGTCATATTTTCAATAAGTTGAAACTGAGTCATGTGTGGCCTAATCACCTTTCTCCAATACTTCTTCGCCTACCTCTCTACCTATCCTGAAACCATTCAAAGTCAACCTCTCACACCTTGGGGGCATCCGTACCTCTCATCTTCACATGCTCAAATCATCTAAGTCTTGTTTCACACATTTGTCCTCCACTGGACCACTTTCATCTCGTCTCAGATATCCTTATTTCTAATTTTATCTCTCCTTATATACACACATCAAACGCAGCAAAACACGATTTTGTAAATGAGAAATTTGAAGATAGACAAACTTGACAAGTACAGCTTCCAAGTCTAAGGGATATCAAACAAATACATGTGGATGTGAAACAGAACTTCTAAAATATTTAAAAAGGGACAGCCCGGTGCACTAAAGTTTTAATCTTATAAAAACTTGAATCGGTGACCTCCTAGTCACATGATAACAACTTTACCAGTTACTCCAAAGTTCTCTCTTGCAAATAATGCCCTTCGAACAATATGTGCAAAAATCTTCAAATTACAATACAAAATCTTAGACCAAAGGTATTTTTGTTATCTGGAGAAGTTTTGATGATGAAATCAGCTGCTTTTACTACCAGGAGAAAAAACAGAAAGAACAAATTCCCACAAGGAAGACAACACTTGGTGTCTTCCTCTGAATCTTCGTCAACCTTGTCCGAAATTCCCTCTGTTGCTTATTCATCAGAATCTCTTTGTACAATGGCCGGGTTTACAGTAACTGTAAAGCGAATAATATTGAGAGATTATCGTAGTTGGAAACTCAATACAATGCAAATTCACATATATACTTCGAAAATATTTAAACATACTAACTAACTTCGATTAGACAACCAAATTTGATCGTAAATCATTTTACTTACCTGTGTTATCGAAGGCATAAGCTTTAAGCAGGTTGTTTCCCAAATCTTCCTGCTCTTTTTTAATCTGCTCAGCAAAATTCACAAGGGTAGGAGAACATTCATGCAACTCAATTAACTGTAGTGTCATACTATCCGCGAATCCTCGAGGAATCTCTTCTAAATGACGGCAATATCTGATAATTACGCGCTCAAGGCATGGGAAATAATCATCAGCAGCTCTCCAATACATGATGTCCAAATCGTCAAGGAGAACGAACTTCAATGCAAGATATCCCATCTCTGTGACTTCCCACATTGCTTCTGAGCCTGAGCCCACTTCAGCATAGAAGGCACAAACCTTCAATTGGAGCACCTCGAGTTTGGGCAACTTGCTAATGATTGTCATATCCTCCCATGGTAAAAAAAGTGTGACGAAGTGTCAACTTTTTGAGATTTTGTGGAAAGAATCCGCACACGGAAGCCTGAAACCTGAACATAACAAGCCATAGCCACCAGCTGCAATTTTTAGTGCCTCAAGCTCATGCAGATGTTTTAGATTATCTAGCCATTCGGGCTCATCAAAAAATTCATCAGCACCACCAAGAACCCCCGATTTTTTAACATTCCTAATCCTTTCAAATATTTCCTTTGTACAACAAGAAGGATTCAAACCAGAAACATTTAGCAAATTTTCCAAAATCGGGTGCTTAGCTGATATGTTCCGAGGAGGATATAAGAACATGGATGTACAACGAAGATACCTCAACTGATACACTTGCCAAATTCCAATTGGTAAGGATACGCTCCTTTTTAGTGCTAGACGGGGTTGAGAAACAATGAGAGTTTCTAAATTCCAAAAATCGGCAAGTGCTAGATCCTCAGGAACATTATAAGCTGTCAATGCCAAATACCTTAAACCAACTAGGTGTAGTATTTCACTAGGGAAATAACTGAATCCCACCGCCTCCAAGTCCAACACTCGAAGAAGTTTAAAATGACCCAGGCTGAAAAGTAAATCTGGCCATAATTCATCGGCAGAAAAATGAAGAGAACGTGTTTTCTTATGAGTAACATCATCAAAATGAATATGACGATAAGTACCATCTGAACAAACTGACATCCAGTGACAACCTTCAGGAGGAAACTCAGGTCCAAAGGATTCGCGATATATAACATAGGAATACAAAAGCCTCTCCCCTTCAGCTTCTCTCAAGCATAAATCATGTAGAAGATCATGAATTCTACATGCCTTGATTGATCCTGTCAAATTTCGTCTACTAACAACAAGAAGATTTTTATCAATAAGATCATGTAAAAGATTAGCAGCCACTTTTTCCAATCCCTCGAGCCCCTTTAGCTCTATGAGTCCTTCTGCAACCCATAATCTAATCAGTTTCTTCACAGAAATCTCTCTAGCTTTCGGAAAAACTCCAAAATACAGAAAACAAGTTTTCAAATGAGATGGAAGATGTTTATAGCTCAAAGCGAGCACTCTTGAGCAATGTTGATAATCATCAAGGTTTACTAATAAGCTCATACTTTGAGCTACTTTCATCCACTCATCAAGTGTCTTGCTAGAAAGAAGACCTGCAACCACAGAAATCATTAGTGGTAATCCTTTGCAACTTTCTACAACTACCTTTGCGACGTTATCAAATTCATTTGGACAATCCTTTTTGCCAAACGCCTTTTGGCAAAACAAATTCCAACTTTCTTCTGGCTCCAGGAAACGCATTGGAAACGGATCCTTAGGAGAGCTAGCATATTGAGCAACATTCATGTCCCGAGTAGTCAACAATATTCGACTTCTATTATTGTTTTCTGGAAAACATAATCTAATGTCATCCCATGCCTCCGTGCTCCATATGTCATCCACAACAATCAAATACCTCCTACTCTTTAAACTTTTTTGCAAGCGATCTGCTAGATCTCCATCGCTTACCTTATCAAGCTCTCCTTTCACCCCAATAGCATCTTGAAGGAGACATAACAGCATCTTTCTTAAAGTGTAGTCCTTGGACATAGTAATCCATCCACGAACACCAAAGAAGCTCAGCACTGAAGGATCATAAAACATTTTTTTGGCAAAAAGTTGACTTACCCATACCACCCATCCCAGCAATAGAGATCACTTCAAGTTGAGATGAGTATCCCATAAGTTGACTCCTTATGAAATCTTGTTCAATGTTGTACCCCACCATATCATTCTCCAACATTGAAACATGCGATCGTGGTGAGCTAGAACCACCAAGTGAAAGACTTCCAGGTTTCAAATTGTTATTCTTGATCTGCTTGATGAGCACTTTCTTGACAGACTCAACGTCTTCTATAGTTTGTTGCAACATCTCAAGAAGCCTCTTGTTTGCCTTTGTTCGATTGTGTTCATCCTTCTCTATAATCAGTTGTTGTAAATGTGATTCAATTTGGTCTTCTGCTTCATGTGCTAGATCTTTGACTTTCTCTTGCAAATCATTTGTTGGTTCGTTATCAATATTGTCAAGAAGCTCTTGCAGAGAGCTAACCTTTTCGTAGAGTAATTGCAAATGTTCTTTGTGACTCTCCTGAAGGTCCAAGCGAGATTGTGGAAACTGATGTATTGTTCCCTATCAGAGAAATTACAGCAGCATAAGCAGCCATATCTGCAAAACAGAGATCTATGCAAAATTTGTGAATAGTTGGAACTTAAAATGATAAATAGAGACAAGCACTTGATGGACTTAACTGCAATTTGCAAATTAAGTATGGCAATTGTTAAGTCAACTAATCTTTTTATATTCAATCTCACCTTCCCTGAAGCAACACATAAGCAGGGTGGGGATATATAAAAAGGAAAATAATTTTTTTATTATTAGTTACTGTCTCCATTGACTTGATCAGTCTCTGAAAAGTTGAATGTATAATATATCTTTATATCAATCTCTAAACTTAATTTTAAAGATGGAGGTTAACATGATTGGTTTGTTTACTGAGAAGCAAAAAGAAAGAGTAATACTTGGTTTTATCTTGAAAATGTATTTTCAATTATTTGGCTTTAATCTCTTTCTTGAATGTTAACATATTGTATCATAATATGAAAAGAATTAAAACCAAAGAGCCAACATTAACAGTTCTAAGACTTTTTCTGAAGCTTTGATCTGTAGATGTTAAAAGAGAACCTTGAAACAATGGTAAAGTCATCTCCACATGACCTATAGATCATGGGTTCAAGCAATCACTAATATTTGTGTTAGAATAAACTGTCTATATCACACCTCTTGGGGTGTGGTCCTTCTCCAAATGCTACTGACGTGGAATATTTTGTATACCAAACTGCCTTTTTGATTTTTAGATGCTACAACCGTTACTTAAAATCAAGTTCAGGGTGCTAAAATGATGCAGTTAGCAAGTTATCCAATTATTAGGTATCTAAAACGAATTCTCCAAAGAAAAGGAAGACACCGAAAGAAATATTAATCAACATTCAACACTAATGAACTCGTTTCTACTACAATGCAGAGAAATTTTTAACCTGGAAAGGTCCAACCATAGTGAAATAATACCTTAAAAGCCCAAAAAAAGAAAAAAGGAAAAACAAAACAGAATGACGAAAAAAATTTAACAGGAGACCCCCCTAAAATTTTCAATTTTTTAAAGGGAATTTATCTTCAAGTGAAACAGATGACATGAACATAAAAAAAATGCAAAGAAACAAAACCCAGCCAAATCAAAGATCCAAATTAACAAATTCAAAACTTCTTTTGGATAAAGATTTCGAAAAGCCGATTATCTTTGAGAGTCTTCTGTAGCCTATGACTGTCCAAATTTATTCTCTAAAGCACAAATATCTTCAGCAACTTCAAGCTAACAATACAGGAGCACTACTACTATAAGAAGGAAATTCAACTTTTCACTTCATAACATCTATGGCATGTACACAAGGGAAGAAGCAGGGCATTTTGCTGCTCAGAAACATTTTTGGGATCGGCTTCCCAGGGGTATTGGTTTTTGACTTATTCTTTTTCAGAAAGTATAAACCCAGGCTAAGCAAGAATTCCATAATCCACTGCCAGGTCAATCAGGCCCTTCGAACTGAACAGTTCCCTCGAGCATACGATTTGCTCTCTGTACAGGATATGGACTCTCCGATGCGCTTGCCAAACTAAAGTAGATACAATGCGAGCATGGAACTTTTTGCATATGTTTCGGTGAAATGAAAATAGACATATTCAAGAATAGAACTGCATCCAGCCATGCTTTTTCCTGGAGAGCTCTCAGTAAACAATTCTAGGTACAACAGATCCACTTTCTTTGTGTTCTTTGCCCTGCATGAAGACGTACAAAAAGGAAAAGCAATCATGCTGATGATTCCCTAGCTCCCGAAGTATTGAAAAATCTAAAGTAACAATAAACTCGAGGAAAATACAGACAAAAAGGTAAAGAAAGATTCCAGCTTTTAACAAATGAAAACAATCTCTACTCAGCCAGAGATTTTACCAACCAACCGGAGCTTTGCAGTTGCTCAAATGATCCATAATTAGAAATGCATAAATTCCTCCCACCCCACCTTTTTTCTAAAACAAATGATATACAGATGTACCCTCAAGAACTTTCCCTTTCCCCCACACACAATCTCTCCTTTCTCCAAATTGAGTACACAACACCGTGTGGATACACCTCAAGAGTGCTTCGAAAATACAAAAAATCTATTGAAAATAAAATAATATATGTCCCACTCTTGACTCTTGTAACTTGAGCTATATAAAAATGTTCGACAGCATCTTGTTGAATGAACAAATATTTTAAGGAAAAAAAAGAATCCTGATGAGATTTATAAGAGGTCTCAAAATGGAAATTACTCTCCCAAATTAATTGCCACAGGACTAACAGGTATTCTCACAAGAAGTCTGTGTAAGCATTCAAGGAACAAAACAATCTTGCAGAAATTCCATTTAAATCAGTACCAAGATGACTCATAATTTTTTGGTAAACAGACTGACATTTACCTTCTCACCCACTATTTTACGCTGGGTCACCACACTACAAACCCTGCAAAGCCTATGTAATGCTCCAATAGAGTTCATGAAATTCAACTCAAAACCCCTAACATCCTACAAGAAATCTGAAGCATGGGTTGATTCTGTACCTCTATGAAGCTTTCTGAAACCAGAAGACACAGGATGGAAAACTACAGAGTTCACCTGGTAGAGTCTTGTCGGAAATTCTTCTAGAATAGGGACTACTTCTAACTTTTTTTTCTTTCAGAAAAATAAGGAATCGTGCAATCTACCCATGAGAATCTCTCCATCTGAACCGCCTGAAACTTAGAGAAGCTCGGTAAAGAAGAAATCTTTACTTCATTATTCAAAGAGCCACCCTTGGTTTCCAAGAGAGAGGCTTAGGCTTTATGTAGTATTGTTTAAAATGTTAGGATCACAAGTAATTGAGATTTGGGGCACTTTGATTTGCTCACAAAGAGAAATCTTTATCACTTGTCAGTTCTAACTAACCTACTTCTGAACCTAAGCCACCACCCAAGTACCAAAACTTCACTGACTGAGAAATTGTCATACGAGCTTGAAAGAAGTTGAAATACATTAAAACTCAGGAAAATGTTAACTACAAGCAATGATCTTTACAAAGCTTTACGAATCACCAGAATTGGTAGCTTGTTACATTGAAAAACATCAACAAATTGTAAATCAAACAAGCAATGATCTTTACAAAGCATACCGACTAACTCATTAGCAACTTTAAAGTGCCAATACTCACCTCATCTTCGTCGTGAGAATCCTCCATCTCTTCGATTCTTCTCCATTAACAAAGCTCTCTCTCTTCCCTTTTCCTTCCTCTCCCTCTCCAACCTCTCTTGTCGCAATTCCTCCACCGTCTTTTTCCCATTACTCTTTTTCACAGACCTTGAATAATCATTATCTTCGTCACTCTTTTCACTAGAATCCTCTTTCGGTTTCTCCAAATACCAAGGCAATTTCGTTCCTTTACCAACAATTCCATACCCTAACCTATACTTCTCATCCTCCGGAGTAATAACTCTCGGTGGTTGTTCTTTCTTCGCTCTCTTCTTATCCCTTCCGTCTTTCTCCTCATCTTTTACTTTAACTGGATCAAATATTCGAATCCCTTCGAACAAGTTGATGTGGTTAGAATCCTTCTTTCCCGGTTTCTCCTCCGGCGATTTCTGTTCTGATGACGATTTTTTGACGTGACTTGACGATGAAGACGACGGCGCTGCTGCAGATGATAAGCCACGGGCTTGACGAAGCTGCTCGAGCCGATATTCGGAATCGCGCTTGCGAGATTGTTCCTGCTTGAGCTGTTCCTCTTTAGCCGCGGCTTCCTCGTCTCGCTTTACTTTCTCACGGTTATCGAAGTTGTACACGTTCCATCGCTTCTGTGGGAGAATGTTCAAACCTCCATGGCCTCCCATAGCTTGATTGGTTTAGATCTCTGGAACAACAGACGAATGAATTGGGGAAATTGATATCCCTAATTTCTGTAATTGAAGTTTATCAGGAGATCAATATCGTGTCGGTTCCTGGCTCAAACTTGCTTTATAATGGGCCAAGCCTGACGGTTTACAGCACTGGCCTCAGAGCCGGGTGATTTTAAACTTTTGACCTTATTTTATGTTTAATATAAGTTGGGAAAATTGTATAAAATAACAAATTGTTAATTTAAATTAAATGTTATAACCATAGTTTCATTTAATTATAATCCGTAGCAAACAATTGTCATTCGCCTCTCTCCCCAACGAATCTCGCTCGCCACTCTCCCTTGCCTCTATCACTTTATACAAACACAAATGTATAAATTGCGTTTGTGTTTGTATAAAACGAGAGAAAACTGTATATACAAATACAAATACAAATACATATATTTTCATCATATAAACTTATAATTATACAAATACAGATCTTCCCCTACCAGTTCTCTAAAGTCTTTCTTTCTTCCTCGCTTTATACAAACACAAATTATACAAATTACAATGTATAATTTGTGTTGTATAAAGCGAGAGAGATTTGCTATACAAATGTTTTATTCGATTCAATTGTATACAAATTCAAATTTTATGCAGATATACAAACACAATTATTGATACATATACATAGTAGTTACATATATACAATTGAATCGAGAGGCTGCCAACGATTTATACAAATTTGATGCTCCATAGCAAACTTTACTATGGAGCACAATTATACAAACTATAACTATAACATACAAATATGATTTTTATTTTGCTAAACCTAAAATTTACTCTAATAAGTTTTTTTTATTTTTGACCTTGAAAGTTTGTTCGTGGCGCAAATGAAAAAGTCAATCCAAGTGATTTGCAAGAATAACCTCCTTTAAATTTTTAAATACATGAGCTTGCTCAGTTGGTAATAAGTTTTGCCGTAAAAGTTATGCATGCTGCTCAATTGTTCGAAAAGTCAAAACAACTAAAATTTATACATAGCTCCGCCCCTGGTTAGGGTGAATTTACAACATAGGGAACATGGAAATGAGTGTGATGGCATCATTATCATAAGTATCTCATGTCCTCTCCCACCTCCAAATTTCCAAGAATATACAAACCAAATGGACATTGGCACCTCAGCACAAGACAAACATCAGAAACCATTGCGCCTTGCAATTGACATTGGCAAATCCTACTCTCTTTTCAGCAGTGCTTCGAGAATGCTTCTTGAGTTTGAATTTAGAATGTTGTTAGAAAGTTAAATCATTTATCGGACAGTAGCTCAGCAAGCATCAACCACAGACGATGATGACAAGTAGTATAGCAGCTTCAGACCAAATCTTCAAAGAACTAAATAACACATATGTTCGTACTGCTCGTGATTTCTGATGCATGCATGGTACCTTGCTGCTCAACTATTCAGAAGATGAAGTCGCTCAAAGCATAGCTCTCACTAGCTGAGTGTTTCTTTACAATGTAGGAACTGTCTTCTACACCTGCACTCAAGCAATTTATCCTGTGCCTGTGGAGGTAGCTCTTGTAGTAGAGTTGTGGAGAAGGGGTATTTCAAAACATGCAAGAAATTATTAAAATTTATTACTTACCATTCAAAGTGATCCTCACAGCAAATAGAATTGCAGATAATTGAAAGTCCAGCTGCTTTCCTGAACATAGCAACATAAATTAACTGCTTATTTACGAGGAATAAAATACTTACCCCAGGCACTGAACAAGTTTCAGAGAGGTGATAACTTACGAATTGGATTCAAGAGAATTTTAAATGTAACATGCTATACAACAGACATCTTTTGAACTAAACCACATTGTGATGGAATATCAATCATTTTATCAAGACATTAGAATAAGTTGTCTTAGTTTTTTATACAGGAGAAAAGTTATGTTTCCCAGTTGGGATGGGTCTTATGAAAGGGGCACCAATAGCAATTATCGCTCTGTCCCTGGGACCTAAATTCTTGAATTTGAGAATTTCAAATGACAATGATATGATCTGGTGTTCTAATGAGTAGGAGTCACTGTCCAGTTAGCCAACACGATGAAGGGAGTGGGTCGGGAGTTTCCAGTCGATTACTGAGTTGACCAGCCTAGTCATGCTTTCATAAAATATATCAGCATCATTAGATGTAACACCATCACATACCAAGTTGCAGAATACATATCGTAGAACTTGTCAAAAGCCTTATCAAAACAATAG
The DNA here is from genome assembly GCF_000226075.1 of Solanum tuberosum. Taxonomy (NCBI): domain Eukaryota; kingdom Viridiplantae; phylum Streptophyta; class Magnoliopsida; order Solanales; family Solanaceae; genus Solanum; species Solanum tuberosum. The sequence continues at coordinate 616,374 of NW_006239126.1, forward strand.
TGACAAGCTAAAAGATCCTTGATGTCTGTCACTCTGCACGTAGATTTGCAGCATTTTACCTATGTTTAATAAAGATTGCATCATTAAGCATGTCAAACATACAGGTAAATATGATAAACTCAAGCTATATATAAAAATATCAAGAGCAACCAAGATGGTGATAAAAGTAAAATCAGTGTCAAATATAAATCAATCAACTATACGTCAATCCAAACAAGTTGGGCTGCCAAGGAACACAACACAAGGACTTCGTAGGGGATCACCTACCCTAGTACTACCCTCTCCCATGAATGCTTTGGTTTGGAGTTTGCATCCCTCACATAACTAGATTACTTTTACATTGGCAATCAACCTATAGCAATCCTCCTTTAGGGTGTGGGAATGGGTATACCTGGCAAATCTCTCTTAGGAGGAGTTAAAAATCAGAAGCAGTGATTCAGAATGCTGACAGACAAAGAAACAGGGAGTTCTGCTTAATCTTAGTACTATGATTATATGACTTTGCACTGCAATGGTATACCATATTAACTAAACTTTTTTCATGATGCTCCAAAAGTAAGTATAAATAAACTAAAGCTTGTATTTATTTAATACTCCAATATTATGTTTTGGCACAATTGATCTTCAACAAAATTGATAAACATCCTAATAATGACTAAAATGCAAAAAAATATAGTACTATAACAAGAATTAGAAGCCTTAAACTCTTCATAACTGTCACATTTTACATGTATGTACGCTATGAATCATAACTAAAGACAAATTGAAATTACAGGAACTAAGATAGGCAAAGTTTTACCAAACGCTTGAGCTTATAGGAGTAATATTGTCGGTGAGAAGGGTGTCCAGTAATGTGTTCTCTCAGGTGACCTGCACTGAGATCACCATCGATAAAGATTAATCAATTCTCCTTAATTACAAATTGAATAAATCATAAGCTTCACTGGTTAAGAAGGCCAAGAACTGTGATGTTCAAAAGGTATCAGAATTATAAATCCTAGCATCCCTTCAGTTTCATCACAAAATCCCAGCTCCTCATTTGAATCCTTATAGGTTATGTTCAACCATGATAGTAGGGGATCTTTCCCATTATCTCCCAATAAAAGAGAACAGATTCTTTAAGAGTCATCTGTCACGTTGTCCCATGAAAGCTCAAGCAACATGTATAGACCTACTTTAGGGGTCACACAGAATGAGGAAGGGAAAAGGGTGGGGGGATTCCAAACTAGGAGAAGGCACCAAAAATTATGCCATCCTAACATGTCATCAATCCCTTCTGGTTTGAGCAATTTGATGCTGTCAAAAGAGGTGGCACGTGAATTCACCAAGCAATATAGCACATAAAGCTGAGCTCACTTCAACTGCTGCTAAATTACCTGTCACAAAAGGTATTACTACAATCAAGACACATGGCTAAAGTAGTTAATCTTCGGCAGGTGTTACAGTTAGCATCCAATGAGCTTTTGCCAATTTGATGGCATCTGCAGATAAAGAGAGACCAAAAACCAATATTAGTGATGGGCCTTCATATTCGGCATAAAATGCATACATTTAACTGTTACATATGTGTTCTTTTGCCACCACTGTTAATTTATTAGAATAGTTATGTGCTTATTACGTGTGTTTGTTTGCATAGAAGCTAGGAGAAGAGCCGATAACTTGGAATTCGCAGGTAAACTGATAACTTGGAATTCGCGGGTAAACAATTGATAACATAGGGCTGTCAATTGTGTTGATTATCTTGAACCATAGTTGCTAAATTGTCCAAAATTGGTGGAGAGAAAGAGCTATTATCTCCTTATATCGTTTTAGACATTCCTCAGCTCGGTTGACTTAGCCAAGATCTATTTTCATAACAAGATATTAGAGTCAAACCATTGCTATTCTTGATATACCTGATGTCAGGCCCCCCATGGAATGTTGTTCACATTCCAGATGTCTAGACCTTAGCATACGGGGCTAATTTGTTGAGGGAATATGTTGTTGTGACCATACATGATCTTAGGCAATTCTCATGTCATGAACTAACTTTTGAGGTTGAGTTACGCCCAAGGTCCATTTTCTAACGACAGTGTATGGAGGATACTCATTCACACACAAAAGTGTAGGTCAAGACACACCAAACATATAAAAAACAAGCATACACGGTCAATGTACTCTCTCCTTCTTCCACCTTCCTTCGGCAGGGAGGAAGCGGGAGGCTGCTGTATTGTTGCAGGGATACAAATTAAAATGTAGTAAACAAGACGAAACTTAAGAAAACAAAACTACAAGGAATTAAGGAACCTTTTATACAGTTGCAGAAGCTCTTTGGATATACTGGGTTTACTTTGAGCCACTTCCACCTGCGTAAGGCATTACTAAGAATAGCATAACAAAATATAACTAGATTCCGACTGGCTTATTTTCTAAGATCTTAAGAAAGGAAGTAGAACCTGTTCGCTGGATTCACCAGCTTGACCAGAGGAAAGGGGTAGAACTTTTGATGCCATGATCAAACAATCTTCAGGAAGATGACCGGGCCTCTTACATTTCCAACTACAGCAGTGAAATTGTATTTTAGAAAAAAGATCAGGAGCACAAAACCAGGCACATTTGACTTTTGATCATAAAGGTGGTTGCCACATCCAGCACATAGTGTAATTATCCTAGTCCAAGCAGAGCTTGATTGCTGAGAATGACCATCCAAATATAACAGATCAAAGTCTTCGGTGCCCAAGACCCAATCTAGAGAGATTACTCATCTTCAAACTGAATGTCAACAAGCTTACCACTCATAAGTACAAAGAGCAGATCTATTCTTGGACCATCGATGACGGTCATAATCCCAGATGTTGCCTCCAGATCCAGGAACCTCCAATTTGCATTTTTGTCCAGAAAAAGTCTCAGCTTTGACTTTGCTACTTAAGCCCCCCTAAGACATTGTCAGAGAAACAGTTGGAGTTGAAGAAGCAGGTATCTCATTCATACGTATATAAAAGTATGTATAGCTCAAATGTTTTTTTCATTTTTTGGCGTAACAGTATAGCTCAAATGATTTACAGATTGGGTGCGTACTACATATCCTAAATCCTGACCAACATATTAGAAGCTCTAGTGTTCAAGACATGGGTCCCTTTAAAAATGCTGAATTCTTATCGGTTTAGACTCTAACATTCTCTAACGAATTAAAGTAGTACAAAAACACTATAAAAATATAAAAATGTGTCTAGCAAGGGAATTAGCACAATCAGGTCAGCTGTTTTTTGTTCCTTTTGACAATTGTTGGCTCCCCGAACTTGTTTGGGACTGAGACGTAGTTGTTGTTGAACAATTGTTGGCTCATCGAGTTTCATAGTTAATTTCTGTTATTAGGTTTGAACTTTTTTATTCGAAATTAGTATAGTTTCTCTTTGAAATATTTTCAGAACCCATATGCATAAGAAGTGCTAAAAGAACATGCATCATTCTGATTTATAAGTTTCTATTTTCATTATCTTTCTATTTCTTCCTAGACTTCCAAATAACTAGGTATGTTGTATGAAGAGAAATAAAATCATTTTATTCAACTTCACCTTACAATAGAGTAGCCAGAAAATTCTTAGTTCATTTGACTTGTTTCCTAACAGTTGGTTAAATAATACAGTCTAAATTGAAATAGAGAAAGTAAAAAAATTTACCGTCATAATTCTGTCAATTAGTAAGGTCTCTCAAATATCCAAATAAAATACTCTTGAAAAATAACATAATCCACTTTGGAATGGAATCATTTCTTCAGAAAGAAAAAAATGTATTATGGTAACATATCCAATCATAAGTTTAAGAACTTTTATGAAAAATAAAAATGAGTTCTAGATCATAGAATCTAATGTAAACCGACAGATTCTTATTTGCTACTAAACATTGTGATCTTTCTACTTGAATTAATATTAAATGCTAAAATACTTAAATATGTAGTACATCTATCTAAGAAAGAGAAATTAGACTAATTTACTATATAACTTTATTACCAAACTAAATATGAAGAGTATCCTTTCCAGGTTATGTATATTTATTCTATTTTACAAAATTTTCTGTCACTTCATTATTGAATTATTGTATTACCTATTTAACGAGTACATAACCTATTTTCAACCAGACCTCACTTTGTGCGATTTCACTGGGTATGTTGTTGTATTATTTTTTAAATTGGATTCTTATAAACTCCAATTTAAGAGTAGGAATCTTGGGGGAGGGGGGAGGGGGGAGGGGGGAGGGGGGAGGGGGGAGGGGGGAGGGGGGAGGGGGGAGGGGGGAGGGGGGAGGGGGGAGGGGGGAGGGGGGAGGGGGGAGGGGGGAGGGGGGAGGGGGGAGGGGGGAGGGGGGAGGGGGGAGGGGGGAGGGGGGAGGGGGGAGGGGGGAGGGGGGAGGGGGGAGGGGGGAGGGGGGAGGGGGGAGGGGGGAGGGGGGAGGGGGGAGGGGGGAGGGGGGAGGGGGGAGGGGGGAGGGGGGAGGGGGGAGGGGGGAGGGGGGAGGGGGGAGGGGGGAGGGGGGAGGGGGGAGGGGGGAGGGGGGAGGGGGGAGGGGGGAGGGGGGAGGGGGGAGGGGGGAGGGGGGAGGGGGGAGGGGGGAGGGGGGAGGGGGGAGGGGGGAGGGGGGAGGGGGGAGGGGGGAGGGGGGAGGGGGGAGGGGGGAGGGGGGAGGGGGGAGGGGGGAGGGGGGAGGGGGGAGGGGGGAGGGGGGAGGGGGGAGGGGGGAGGGGGGAGGGGGGAGGGGGGAGGGGGGAGGGGGGAGGGGGGAGGGGGGAGGGGGGAGGGGGGAGGGGGGAGGGGGGAGGGGGGAGGGGGGAGGGGGGAGGGGGGAGGGGGGAGGGGGGAGGGGGGAGGGGGGAGGGGGGAGGGGGGAGGGGGGAGGGGGGAGGGGGGAGGGGGGAGGGGGGAGGGGGGAGGGGGGAGGGGGGAGGGGGGAGGGGGGAGGGGGGAGGGGGGAGGGGGGAGGGGGGAGGGGGGAGGGGGGAGGGGGGAGGGGGGAGGGGGGAGGGGGGAGGGGGGAGGGGGGAGGGGGGAGGGGGGAGGGGGGAGGGGGGAGGGGGGAGGGGGGAGGGGGGAGGGGGGAGGGGGGAGGGGGGAGGGGGGAGGGGGGAGGGGGGAGGGGGGAGGGGGGAGGGGGGAGGGGGGAGGGGGGAGGGGGGAGGGGGGAGGGGGGAGGGGGGAGGGGGGAGGGGGGAGGGGGGAGAGGTGAAAGAGAATATAAGCAGGTGCCAACGCTTGTATCATCGAGTTAAATTAGTTTTTTAAGTATGGTGAGTTAAACTAGTGCATGAAAAAGAAAATAATTCAAAAAAAATGCGGCATAACTGAGTCTGAGCGTTTCTTTAAGTTTGAATGAAAAGTTGAACATCTCAACTCTACATTTGACCATTTCTTGGAAGTTTAATTGGTTTTATTGAGTCTTACTGTTTAAACTTATCTACATTTAAAACATATCAGAGAGAATGAGAACTCGAATAATAATTAAAAAAAAATCTCAAAATGACCCAGAATCTCTACGGCTTAACCAATCAATTTTCTTTTACCTTTTCTTTTGCATATACCATTTTGAAAAGAAATAGTTAAATCCCAAATCATTACACATGTATCCATGCTGATCTATATATATACAAATAGAAAGAACAAATACCTGCTGGAGTTTAAGATTTTGCAGAAGGTCAGATTTGCAATCCGTACTGCAGATGTCTTCTTCAGTCTACAAGCAAAGCAAACAAGGATTTGGGGTTCGTTAAGAGAGGAACACAAGGTACAAGCTAACAAAAGAGAAATAGGCCCGTGATCCAGTGACTGACCTCATCACATATATATTCCCCATACTTCCCACATACCACACAAGCAGGTTCTCCTGGAAGAGGAAATCGCTGCTCACTGCGAGTTTTAACTCTATCTGTTTCATTTCCACTACCTAAAAAAGTTAATGGAGAAAATTAGGTAAGAGAAAATGAACGGAAACCTCTTGAAAGCCATAATAAAAAAGCTGTTCGCAAATTTCAGACTTGAAGATAAAATTTATTAACAATCTGTCAAGGGGTTTCGATGTGGTGGGAATTATATTATATAGATACAATGCCAGATTAGTAGTTAATGGATTCCTTCAAGAATATTGAGTCAAACCTTTAAAGATAGGAAAAACATCTGTTCCATGTTGCTAAACACCTTTTATGGCATTCTTTCCTTGGATGCAATCAAAAGGTGGCACTATACTCAATTTGACTTGACGAATAAAAAGTCTTATACCTATGCATATATCTGCATAGATATGTATATCTACATAAACAGACACATCTGTATGTATGGACATATATCCCTTATGAAAAATGCATGGACAGAGATTTGATAGCAATCCAGAGTGGTGAAAATATAGCAATGCTTTTCTGTATTTGGTATTTTCCGATACAACAACAAAAACCCAGTAGAGTCCCAAAAGCGGGGTATGGGAAGGGTAGAGTGTACACAAACCTTACTACTACCTCGAGGAGGTAGAGAGGTTATTTCCGGAAGACCATCGGCTAGAGTAACAAAGAACAATACAGAAGTAAAGAGGACATAGAAAATGATAAGGAAAACATGAGATAACATATCAAAGAGGGGGAATAACCATAACAAACTAGTGTGATAACTAAAGCACAGTAAATAACGAGGAATAACAAAAGTCATAAAATAGGCCAACTACAAGACAAATGCTACTACTACTGGTAAAAAAATAAGAATCGGGAAACAGATACAATGCACCAATTTATCCTGCTAGGAAATGAAACAAACTCTCAACTACCTACTAACCTTCTGCCCTAATCCGCAACCTCCATAACTTCCTATCTAAGGTCATGTCCTCGGATAGTTGGAGTTGCACCATGTCTAGTTTTATCAACTCTCCCCAATATTTCTTCGGCCTACCTCTACCTCTCTTTAAGCCCATCGTGGCCAACCTTTCACACCTCTTCACTGGGGCCTCTGCGCACCTCTTCTTCATATGCCCGAACCATCTCAATCTCTCTTCCCGCATCTTGTCCACTGTAGAGGCCACTCCCACCTTGTCCTGAATATCTTCATTCTTAATCTTATCTCTACATAATTGAAAGAAATCTCCACTTGCACAAGAATCTCCTATAATATCCTCCATTATGATAGAAATCAACGATTATTTTACAATGGTTTTCGAGTAGTGTGGAATAGGATAACCACCAAATTGGCATGGAATAAGTTCATTGTTAGAAACAATGTTGGAAAGAAGAACAAGTGGATCTAGTTTCAAGAGAATGCCTTACTCTAATGGGAATATAGTTTCCAAGTGAAGGAAAGTAAAAAACATATTTTTATTTTGGTTTCCTGGCCAGTGTCCAGTACTCGCATCGGGACCCGACTAAACCAGATTCATGCCATGTTAGGCCCATTTAAGGGGGAAGCGGTCCCTAACAAATTGTCTTCCACACCTAGGGCTCAAACTCAAGACCTTTGGTTAAGGGTGGATGGATCCTATCCATCCCACCACATAACCCTTTGGTGAAGGGAAGTGAAACATATATGTAATGTCCTAGTTATCTTGCCGGTCCATTATAAACCCTGACTGACCAGAAAATCTTTTAGAATGAGAAAGAGCAACCAAAAGGTTGTTCCATAGATGACTCTAACAGAAAGTTTTTAAAGAATGAGAAATCCAACTAAAAGGCTATTCCATAACCAATTCTTGTTGCCGAGTTGAAGGGGATATGTAGATGCATTATGTATAGACACATATTCATACAGATGTGTGTATGTACTTCTACCCCGCATGACCCTTATAGATACTTCAGATGAAAAGAATACATAACTAGACAGTATACAAAATCACAAAGTAAAATAAATGAAATTCCAGTTCTGCTAACCTTTAACCAGTAAAATTTCAGTATTCGGATAAGGATTATCCCCCTTTTCACATTCTGACGAAGTGCTCGCATCACCTGAACAATTCATGAGCATTTTTTCATGAGCTCAGTCTTGGCAAGAAAAACTTCCTACTCGTAGCTCATTCAAGTAGAAGGACAAAAGGAGAAAATGGGAATTAAAAGATTCAACAAGTCTAAACTTAAGGGATAAACACGATTGACACATAGGAGTACTTTTTTCCTGACAAGTAGATGAGTGATATGTATCTAGACCTCATAAAACATATACAAAAGAAGAGAAATGACTCATGAGAAAGAGAGAGAGACTCCCTAAGTATGACTGATATTTTTCTGCACAATAATTAAAGGATAAACAAGGGAAGTGCAGAGAAATGTCAAAGATGTTCAATTTAGCAAGTATATGTAAATGATAGTCACCAAAGTATCCAGTACACAAATCCTTGCTCTTAGCATCAGTAAGAGGAACCCTCAAAATACAAAGATAAAGTCCTTTTAAAAGTCAAACTACTCTTTTCCAAATGAATCCATATAACACAGATGATGGGAACAGTCAAAAATATGGAATTCTTAAAACAATCAAGGATACTTTTGAGTTCAAATCAACACACATAATCAATTGCATACCCAAACTAAAATTAAACCTTTTTAATTCATCGAGAATTAACCCAAAAGAAAAAAAGCCAAATGAAGTTCTTACTGTCGTACTCCACCAAATGCAGTGCTGAACTTGACGGTTCCTGGAACAGAATTAGAACCCAAACAATCACTAAACTATAACTGACATGATATTAAACATAATTACAGAACACATTAAAGCAAACAGTTCCAATTACCAACACTTCTGCAGTCAATTCTTCATAAGGCTGAGTTGAAGTAGCCTCCTTCCTGCATTTCAAATACAAAATGATCAACTAACAACTCCAGATTTCACAAGTAATTTTCTCCATTCTGGCACACCCTAGCTTATTGAACTTGAATAGTAAAATCTACTTGATAATTTGAAATCAATACTAAAATCACCTCCTTTTTTCAATATAATCCTGATGAGACATAGGCAAATCAATCAATTCCACTTCATTGTTCTGCTGCACCTTAGATTTCCGTTCCCGTCGGCGTTTCCTGTGGCTGGTCTTTTCCTCGACGGAATTCGTCTCGACCGGAGGCTGAACGTTACCGGTGACAGCATTATAAGCTGGAAAAGAAGAAAAAATACGAATTAAATTGAAGAAAATACAAAACGAAACGATGAATAAGAATTGAAACCTTGAAGATTTTGAATTGCAGAATTGAGATTAAACGCTTTGTTGTATGCGTAAGAAGGGTTCTTGTAGAAATTGCTCCTTGTCGTCATTTCTGTATTTTGCCTTTCTGTGCTTTAAGCTCATGATTTTAAAACTGAAAAAGGTGCTTAAATAATTTATTTTACCTTGATTTTTATTTTTCAAGTGGCCAGAAATTTTAAATACTCTCGTAATATTTTTGGCACAAAAAGCTACCTTTGAATATATTTTATTTGATTCAAACGCTAGATAGGAAATCAGAAAAAAAAAAACTAATTTCTTATATTCATTTTGATATCAAATATGATATTTAAAAGTATTATTTTTACTCTAACCAATGATTTGAAAGGTATAAAGAGGTATAAAAGTAATTTAATTAAATAATTTGTAAATTATTGCTTTTTTTGAATAAATATCAAAATTCTAAATGATATTTTATTTTGTATTTAATTTAGTGTATATTCATACCGAAAGAAGAAACTTTTTCTTAGTAACTTGTAGAAATTAATTTTATTTGCAAAGTCAAAGACAACTCCTAACAATTCTTCTTCAAAAACATTATTAAAGGACATTTTGATATATTTAGTTAGTCCTTTAAATTCAACTATTAAAAGACATTTTAGTATATTGTACATATTATTAGTTTAAAACCACAAGATTCAAAAGTATTCTATCATATTTTAAATTTTGTATCAAACTAAAATCAGACAGATAAATTGAAACGAAGGGAGTATTTGCTATACCTCCATATACAACCCTCCTACCATCTTTGAGCAGGGCCATGGAAACTGACTTCTCAAGTTGTTGATTATTAACATCAAATAGATGTTGGTAACTTATCAAAAGAAAATTCTAGGAAAATATTGCCAACAAGTTTTACTCTTTGAAATGGTTCACTAGCACTTGAAAAAAAACAAAGAAAAAAAGAATTCCAAGAGGAACTGGAATCTGTTATCCAGTTCAAATTTGGAGTGATGGTTAACAGTTTTCCACGAGTTAAGTCCCATTTGACATGGAAATTTCCAGTGAATGTCACATCAGATGTTGAAAGGCTTGGTCTTTAGTATCTATATACTCACTTCATTAATTAGAAGTTTCAGATTCGAGCCTTGGATATGAAAAAATCCTTTGTAGGAAACATTTTCCCCCAAATGGGCCCTATGCGGTGCAAAATCAAAATAGTTGGACTCCAATGCAGGACCGGACATTGGGTGGAAAACCAAAAAAAAAAAAAGATATACTCAATTTGTTTGTTTTACTAGTTTAAAAAAGAGATGTCTTTTTCCCTTTCAACAACACTTTAATTTGAACTTTCCGCAGGACATATTACAAGATTAAAATACATGTTACTACATCTACGTATCTTTAGTTAATGATCTCAAGATTCAAAATTTTTCTTTTAGTATCTTAAACTTCGTGTCAAGTCAAAACCAGACAATTGAATTGAAACAGAGGGAGTAGTAACAATCATTAGAAGGAAAGCATAGAGAAAACACTGAACATAGTGATTTGTGGTGCTCTCTTTGTGGAAAAGTCTAGTGTCACTTTACATCAAATTGTCAATCATTTAATTCAATTGAAAGCTCAGTCATCCTTCCATGTTGGTTTCAAATCACAAGGCTAAAAATACAGATAAACCATTTGATGTAGCTCTTCATATTCTTGCTCCTGAATTTAGCATCCACAAGGGAAATAGGAGTCATGGTGAACATGAATGAGGCGTCGTGTGATAATCCTTATTGCCATATCATCACCAACGCATGTAACAAAAGATGCTACAGCGAATCATTCAGTAGCCCAATGCCAATGATCGGTATCTATGTAGCAGCAGCATCTCTACTTTGTATCCTTGCTATGGCTGCTGATGCTTTCCAAGCCTTCCGCTTAAAGAGACTTTGGTTCCCATGCAAATTCTTTGCTCTGAATGCTGCTTCTCTTACAGTGTTAGCTGTAGCAATGAAGTTGCCTGTCGATATATCTGAACCGATGCCAGGTCATACTGACCAGCTTTCCAAACTGGCCAGCACTGCTTTCATGTGTGTTGTAATAGGTAACTTCATGCCATCAATAGGAGCCACGAGTAACAAAGAAATTTTGTCGAACGTTGTAGCTCTGGACATCCTGGTAATCACAATCATTGTCAATCTATGCATTGAAATACATACTGGTTTGATTGTTAACCTGAAATATGAATTTATAGCAACTATATTCCTCATGTTTCTTCTGATATTGGTACTGAGTTTCTCCTCTTTAACACTTGCAACCACCAAAAAAATTCCTGAACTTAACTATAAAGAAGCATATCAAATTACCTTGAGGAATGATGCACTAGCATTCGGAAGGTTGTCCATCGATAGACTGAGAGACACTGTGGAGAAGCGTTGGATGATGGTCGAAACTAGTAACCCTCAATTTGTGATGGCACGTTCTGTAACCTTTTCGACTTCAGGGACAATCTGTGTGTTGGCATCTCTAATTTTGATGGAAGCTCTTATAAGAATATATAATTCACCTCCATATTTCCCAAATAGTTCAACATACAAATGGACAACAAGCTTAATTCTTATTGTTCAGTCTATTGGGGTGGTAGTGAGTACTTTTGCTCCAGCACTCAGATGGTTTATCTGTATAAGCTTCAAGTGTTCCAACAAAACAGGCAATGCCAATGCTAATTTCTTTAAAGTCGAACACTAGTGGATCCGAAAGCTGATTGAGTGGAAGGAAAGACCATTGTCTTTAAACATCAGGGGAACAAAATTTAGAAAATATCTTCTAGGTACAAGAAACTTAATTCTTGCCTTCTGCATAAGAAGTCAGATTCTGGTTGTGTCAACGAGCAAATTTGTGCGGTTTGTCTCAGTTGTTTCCTTCAACTTGATGTTTTTGTGTCAACTTCAGGGCCCAAACTATCATCAATCAGAACCAGAACACAGAAGAGAGACTGAATTGCACCACTATGTTCTGTTACTAGAAGGCGAAGAAGAACTTCCTGAAAGAATCTTTTAAGAACATATCTGGTAATGCAAACTGACTATAAACACAGCAAGGAAACGACAGCCAAAACAACTGGTTAATTTGTTAAGAAAGTTTAGCAGCTTTTCTGGGGTGGCAGATATTTACTGCCACCAAGTTCCAGTACTGCATTCAGTAGAACCTTCAAACTACTGGACCTTAGGCCTAGTGACACTCACTAGCATTACTGTTGCACTTCCCAAAGTGAGAGATCAGATGGACTATCGCCCTTATGTCTCAAATAACCTAAATTGTCAACTTGCTTGAATTGATCATCCATATCTTGTTATACTGAGGATATGAATTCTCCCTGTCACAGAATTTAAGCATTCAGGAAGTCGCACAACTTTTAAGTAGGATGACCCTTGGTGATAAAACCACTAATTCAGGAAATTCAGTCACAGACAGGAGAGTTCTACATGGGATCAGAAAGAAAAAAATTCTCATATCACATGACACCTAAACTGAAAAAAAAAGTGTTCTTCCGTATTAAAAACAATAAAAATTGGTATAAGATGAGGGATGAGGAATAGCAAGAGTTGAAACAAGACAATCACAGAGTGGTTGTCGACCTCATCTCATTCACAGGTTAAGTCTCAAGAGTTCTCAATTGTTGCAGTCATGACACGCATTTGACGAGGGCGTTCAGGCTCACCATTTCGCCTCCAGAAAGACCTTCTCCACCAAATTTCAAATCCCCTCTGGATATTTGGACAGTCATCTCCGGAGTTCAAAAACCGATCAAACCAAGACATCAGAATATCTTGCTGCAACGCCATTGGTAGGGTCAGAATAGTATTGCTGAGACCATCCTCAATTAAATGCCGATCAAGACCTCTTGATGCCCTCCTCATCCATCCAAAATCCTCATAGAAAGGCACTAACCATGTCTGCAAAAGAGAGCACCTAGCATCCTTGGAAGCTAGTAATTGCCCTTTACCAATACCAACAAACAGTCTAGCCGTGACTCTACTAACCTCATACCTATGGAGTGCAGGCACCTTAGAATGTGCCTCAGATAATTCAGACTGAGAAGCCCAAGTCCTCAAAAAATCTTCAGCTATCTGTCGATCAATCAAGATATCCAAAATCCAATGTAGATTATCAGCCTGTCGTGCAATCTGACCCACATCCATCATGTCTGCATCTGCTGCCCGTAAAAAATGGTGGCGGAGCAATTGCAGGCATGCATTGCAAGCTGAATACAATGACTCCTTCCTCAAATCGTTATGAGATGAATTCTCATGCAACATTTTGGATACTAAGCCTTTCATCTCTCGTCTCGCCTTCTCATCTTTCCCTTCAAGAACCACATGCAATAGCTTGAGAAGCACTTCCTCATTCCCATTTCCACTCTCTGTTCCCGATGCAACATCAAGAGATACCCTCCTTAAAACTTCCCCAGCACCTACTCCTTCAAGCCGAAGCTCAAACAACAGTGAAGCTACCTTTTCTTCTTCATCCTCAGCCCAAGGAGCAGCTTCCAAGTACTCCAGGCACGATAACACCCCCGCATCGAACCCAATTGCAGCAGAAACCTATAAAACAATATAATCGGCTAAGGTAAAATACAATTGCACATTTCTATTCACCCTATGGGTCTGAGCATAAAGACTAGACCATCTCTAAAAGATTTCAATATCCTAAAATAAAGTAGCACAGAAAATCAACTATTCCATCACAAAGCACATTGCAATATATTTGCAAGCAATACAGATGCAGCCACATGAATTAACTTTTGGACACAAACATATATGCATGGGCTAATGAACAAAGACGATAACTTTGACACCTAACTTCTATTCACAGTTCAAAATTGAGCAAACATATACTTAATTTGAGGTCACACATCTATCTAGCAATGTGATTTCAACAATAATCAACCAGGAGTCAATTCCAAATCAGTTAGGTCGGCTATGTGAATCCTCTATTTCATAATTCAATCACAATTTACTTTAAAAAGAACACATTGTCGCACAATTCCGTTACTAGGCAATTATACAACACAAAAAAAGTAAATTTAGATGCATAGGCATTACCTTTAAGATCCCAAGGACTTTGGAAACATCTACCTTCATGAGCCTTCTCCTCAAATCCTTGCAATACATCAATCTCAAAGTCTCAATATACACTTCAATATCATCACAATCCGCAATCTCAACAATGTAAGGACTTGAATTTCTTTGTTGCTTTACCCATTTCTCCGACAACTTCACAGCGAAAAAACGACTATGAACCACCAAGATCTGCCTATGAACATTCATAGCAACACTCAAACCATCCTTAGAACTCAATGTTAACTTCACATCACTCGAACTCGAATCATTAAACTGATTCCCTGGGCTTCTACAAGCTAAAAGATCCAAAAGTCGCTGTTGCATTAACGCCTGTTTGTCCAGTGGAACAAACGAAGCCGGCTTCTGATTTGAGCATCCATTCGAAATGGGTGTGTTAATTGTCGATCTCGTAATACATTCAGGTTCATTCGCCATCATTTCGAAAAGGGTCGGACTCGAACGAGTCTTATCCATAGAAGGTGGCGGTGACATTGGGTTCAGCAACCCCGCAGTAAGCGCTGAGTTGAATTTACTAAAAGACGACGGAAATCCTTCGTGGGTGTTGTTATTTGGGATCGGAGTACCACCTCCTCCACCGCCGCCGTAAAGGGTACCGATAGATTCCATTACTCGAGGGAACGTCGTCGGCGAGTATCGGATCTTGGTATTATCCGAAATCGAGGAGGAACAGGAGGAAATGGGTTGCGGCGGCGACGGCGACGGCGACGGCGAGGGTGATTTAGAAGCAGGACAACACCATGAGTTGTCCGGTGAGACAATAGTGGGTGTATCAACTTTACGAGTTTGGTTGAGGCATTGTGTCGAACAGTTGGTGGGCGAATAATGTGAAGGGTTAGTAGAAGTAGTAATGGTGGTTTCACGGCAACGTCGGCGTTTGGGTTTAATGGGTTGGATTTGGAATTTGAGATTTGTAGAAGTAGAAGTAGAAGTAGTAGTAGTTGCACTTGCAGCCATATGGTAAAATCAGGGTGGGTCTTGGTAGTAGTAATATTTTGTGGTTTTAGTTTGTCTTTTAGGGCCTAAAATCTCATAGTATTCATCGTCACACACATACATATGGACAACATCAATAAAAATGGTGGTTGATAAACCTAATATGTATCTGTGTTGGTGAGAGATAGCAGGTATCACGTGTAATAAGTTGGACTAAGTGTAGTGGTTGATAAACTTGGTATGTATCTGTGTTGGTGAGAAATAGCATGTATCATGTGTAATTAGTTGAGTTAAGGTTGATAAACTCGATAGTACAGGTGTTGGTGAGAAATGGTAGGTATTACGTGCAATTAGTCGAGTTAAGCATAGTGGTTGATGAACTCGGTACATACATGTGCTGGTAAGGAATATCATGTATCACGCGTAATTAGTCAAATTCAATGTAGCGGTTGCTAAACTCGATAGTATTAGTGAGAAATAGCAGTTATCACATGTAATTAGGAGAACTAAGCAAAGTCGTTGAGAAACTCAGTACATAATTACATATCTATATTGGTGAGAGATAGCATATTAGTAAGTATCACGTGTAGTTAGTCGAGCTAAGTGTAATGGTTGATAAATTCAGTACATACATGTGCTGGTAAAAGATAACATGTATTACGTGTAATTAATTGAATTAAGCAAAGTGATGGATAAACTTGATTGTGCCTGTGCTGGTGAGAGACAGCAGAAATCACATGTAATCAAACTAAGCATATAATTGATAAACTCAGTATATACTTATACCGGTGAGCTATAACAAATATCACATATAATT
Source organism: Solanum tuberosum (assembly GCF_000226075.1). Taxonomy (NCBI): domain Eukaryota; kingdom Viridiplantae; phylum Streptophyta; class Magnoliopsida; order Solanales; family Solanaceae; genus Solanum; species Solanum tuberosum. Next base: position 632,385 of record NW_006239126.1, read on the forward strand.
AATGGAACTGTGTACAAGCTGAGCTGAACAACATAATCATATAAAAAGATAGTGGCTGATTCAAAGGTTTTAATATTACTATATGTATATGTTGTTGAATGTCAAAGTGAGATGAGAAAAAAGGGATGGGAAAGGTATAATGAGCATTGAATGAAGGAGATAGAGTGGCTTTAAATTAAAATTTGTTTTTGTTTAGATACTATGCTTTATTTATACGTATGGATATGGGGTTATCTTCATTACTCTTTTATCAACTTTACGACACAAATTTGGGGACCATTTAGAGTGAAATGACTACTAATTTCAATCATATAAATAAAGTTGATAATGACATAATGGATAAATTTTATATTCCAATATAGTATTCGAGGCATAACATTTGTTACAAAAGAATATTAATATTATCATTAAATTATTACTGTAAAAAAACATTTAAATATTATTCAGAGAAGAATGACTCAGGAAAAATAAATTTATTTACCTAAAGTTTTGTTATAGAGTTGTTGAGTGTTAAACAAACTTTTTAGTTATTGTTATTGAAGATTTTAAGTACTTGTTGAAAATAAAGAAGACGATTATTATTTATAATTGGAAAGAGACGAACAAATGTACAGATTTTTTTAGTGAATGAAGATTTTACACACATAAAAAAGAATTGACAATATGAAAAAATGTAATTAACGAGATGAAAGTTTTTTCTCAACTGAGTCAAACGATATTATAGCTTATAACTTATGAACGACTTTTAAGTAGCCTACATAGTATTTTTCAATGTACCGAAAAAAATTCAAGATTAAATTTTATCGATCATTTAACCACTATTGTGTAATAACAAAGCAAAGCTAGAGGGACGGAAAGGAGTTTATATATATATTACATGTTGACACTCTTCGATTCCTATGAAATTTTGCTACTTTATATTTTGACACCCCTTGATCAAAATTCTGACTTCGCCATTATATATATATATATAATCTTTAAAAACTTGACAAGAGACAGAGAGAGGGTCCTCCCAAAAATAAACCCCACTTGAATTTAATTCTTTAATTGTGTTTTTTTTTTCTTTACCCCCCCCCCCCCCCCCCCCGCACCCACACCCCTTCACACAACAACAACTCCCTTTTTTACTTTTTTTTTTCTCCTACAAAATCAAAAACTAGCCATAGATTTGTGCCAGTTGTGAATTCTCAGTGCAAATTGGTTTTTGATTTTGTAACCTTAGTGGTGAGTTCAATGATCATTGTTTTTGTCACATAGAAGCATAGGACCACAAAAGATCATTATTTTAAAGCATGTTTGTCAATATTCTTCTTGCAATTTAATAATTTATATGCATTCTAATAACTACTACTAGTATTTTGTATAGTTTGAGGTTTTTGAATTAATGTGTATATACACATTGGAAAAGTTGCGATTTTTCCGCACTTAATCAGAAATTTCGAGTTTAAATTTTAAACATGGAGAATCTCTTAGTAAAAACAATTAGGAGTAACCTAGTTTGAGCTTATATTATGGTGATCTTAATTAACGTCGACAAATAGATCAAACTAACATAAACAAAAATCTGAATTTGGTTTGAGCTTGTTGTATTAATGTGTGTGTACATATAAAATATGTGCCAAAATTAATGAATATTGTCAAATTCAATCAAAATGTTGACTCTATCCTAACATTCGATGCGAATAAATATTTACCATAAGGTACTAATTATATAAAGGCATAGTGAAAAGCATTAAAAATAAGACCACGTGATGGTCCCTTCTAATATTTATCTGTCAGCCTTTATGTATAAAGAACTCATTAGGCCATGTATAATATGATTGATTCAGAAAAAAAAAAATTATTCAATTTGTTTCAATATGTTTACCTATTTTTTTTAGTTTATTTGAAAAAGAATTATTCTTTTTCTTTTTAAGCAATTCTTTAATTTCAACTTTCGCATGATTACATGTTTACAATCATGAAATTAGAGGATATTTTGGTACATTTGACATTTTTTAATTAATTAAAACCACAAAATTCAAAAGTTATATATATTCTCTTAAACTTCGTGTTAAATTAAAATAGACCAAATAAACTTAAACAGAAGGGAGTAGCATTCTTAGCTAGCCGGTTAAAAAAAAACGTTCACCCGTCTAGCTTATAGTAGCTTGTAGCCGTACAGTAAAGGTATCGGGTTCGAGCCTTGAGTATAGAAAAAATCTTGTTGAGAGTGTCATCCCCGAAGCATGATTCGAATTTAGTCTAACTCTAATACAGACTCTAAACATCGAATTGGAAACAAACAAAAAAAGCTTATAGTCGCGGTTGATGTTTATTAAGTATATAGTGTACAAATTGAATATACACCATATACTTACTTAAGTTTATAAGAAATATAAAGATTAAATATATTTTTTGTTGTGTATTTTATTGCGTAAAACTTATTTAATTTCCTAGGATTGCTTTTTTCACTTTATTCAGTGCTTCTTGAACTCTGAGTATCATGTGCTCATCTGCCCAACACTTATTTATTTATACCAAATTTTGGTATAATTTTTTAAAAAAAGTAATGTATTTTCCAAATTTACAGTTACGTAGCCATATATATATAGTGAAGGGTGGCCAGTCGAATACACTTCACCAAAAAGTTGTACTATGTATATAGAAAACTATATAGGTCAATATTTTTCATACATATATATTCAATCTTGAACAGTCTTAATAAAATTTCTGATTTCGTCACGGCAAAATTGGTACCATCACTTTCCAATTAACTTGCTCTTTTCTGCTTGTGCTTTTTGGGCCAAAATAAAGACCAAAAAGGGCCTAAAAAATTGGTTTCTTAACAATCAATTAGCCCAAGACTTTCTTGGATTGGGCTGAGCTAATATGAAAGAGTTTGATATGTGCAGCATGAATTAGGCAAAACTACCGAATTACACAAACATTCCAACCATAATATTTATTAATTCTCCCTATAGTTTAAAATAATTACATTTTATATCACTAATTCATAATTTTGTACCGAAATTCAAGTCGGATAAACTTAGATACATGTATTTTTGCTACCAAATATAGATACTCTAAAATAACAATCATAGGGAGGAAGCAACCACAAGAGAAGGAGAGAGGCAAGTGGAATAGGAGAGAGATGCACGAGATTGGAGGGAGGCGAGTGATATAGGAAAGAGGCTTAGCGAGAGAGTCATATATATGTGAACTCAACTGGATATAGTGTATCTAGAATAAATTACACCTAATTTTGACTTGATGTATTCGAGATACATTGTATCTGGACACGCACGGGTACATGTATGTAGAGACCAAAATCTAACATGAATGATAATTTTAAAAACTCACGAAAAGTCACATAATTAAGTCATAAAGTAGTGAGATTTCTAAAAATTATTCAAAGAAGGCCTCACTTGGTTTCAATTAGCCCAAGACTTTCTTGGGCTTGGGCTGATTTGCTTACTGAATAATTTTCATAGATCCTAATTTGTTTTCTTATAAATTTGCATGTCTACTTATTTTTGGAATAACTTCGTAAAGTTTCATATGATAAAGTTCAACCATTTTTATATAAAATTTTAAGTCATTTACCCCTAATTTTCATGTAAAAATGTATAAACTTCGGACATATTCAACTGCATATACGGTATATATAAAGTTATTTCAAAGTGAGCAATAACTTGGGAAAATTGGGAAGGCTATCTTGCTGTTGCTTCATAGTGAAGGACACAATGACTTGGTTGATGAAAAACTATTCGAGAGATTATCCATTACAATAGCAGATATACTAAGTGCTTGCTTCACTAATCTGCCACGAGCTATCACTATGGCTTGTAATTCTGGTGCCATTGAGGAGAGGGAAAAAAGTGTGCACAGAGCAGCTTTATTAGTTGGTAAAACCGAAGAGATCTTGAAGATAATTCAACATCATGAACTTCCAAATATAAATGCTGATTGTTGCTCCCAATTGCACACGAAAGTGTACGCAGTCGCGCAAGTAATATAGTGGCTCTTAAAAGAATCAGATTATCGAACCCAAAGGACTTGTCAATTAACTATTTTTACTAAATTATACCGATCTAATTACTTATATAAGAGAACCAAAAGAGAAGAATGCAAGAACAAAATAATAAAATTACTTACAATAGTTGGAAAATCTCAGGGCTGCAGCATGTATTGGATTTCATGTATCATATTTTTGGCTTAGAACTAATTTTAGTTGTCAAGTTAATGGTTTATAGGGTTAATTGTAGGAGTCGGGCTACACACCTCTAGTCGCCTACTCCAGTTAGTTATCTAACTACATCGTTGAGCGGGGATAAATAGACTAACTGGCGAGCATTTATATTTCATCTTATTTCGTAACCAAGCAAGTTGTTCGTCCGGGCGTCACTCCTAAACACAAATCACCTCAATCAAATGGGTCGATCGAGCTCTCTATATTCTCTGGTCTATCTAATTCCTCCTCTCTCGATTTTAAGATTTAGACAATATATTTATCTTATGGTGATCAAATATAAAATACTAAAACAAGAATATAGAAGTAATTTATAAAGACAACCAAGAATTAATTCAATAACCTTAAATAATCAACATTCAATTCGTAGCTACAACCCAGAACTAGGGCTTAGCCACTAATCTCTAAGAAGAGAAAGAAGAAGAAAAGAAAACCCTAAAAAGTATTGACGACTTTATACTTTGATACCCTCTAATTGGTCTTCACCTCTGCCTCCTCTCTAAAATAATTATTTCTATGAACTATTTATAGAGGTAATAAAATAATTGAGTCCAAATCAAATAAGGAACCCAAAATCAAACGGAATTGGGTTTCCTAGTTGTACGCGTGAACTGTCCAACCGCCTCAATTCTGCACGACTTCAACAATCTGAAGGTGTTCCACTGCTGCCACGTGGAAGCATTCTCTTTTCCTATTTGAACTTTGCAACTTTATATTTTATACATTATTATATTAAATTTAATCCATTAAGTTGTCTGCTTGATTTCCTTCTTCAACATTTCATATTTAATTCGTTTTAGCTCCAAACTTCTTCATTTTTTCATCAATTTAATCCTACAAATAAAATACACTATTAAGCACAATTCATAAAATTCATGCTCAAAAAGGACAAATATAAATAATAAATATTAGGTAAATAATGATTAAAAATATGTATTTTTGGCCTCACATCACTGATCAATCAGCTTATATTGATCAGTGGAACCTTACAGTACGCCAGCCAACAAACCTTGTTCCTGTCATCCCTTTCAACAGTGAAATACATATCTGAGCTATATACCTAATCATATTCAGATGGTAAGTTACATATCCATGAGCTATCATATGAGTAGCAATGTATACATAACCAGTACTTCCATAACTACCATGGTATTTATCAAACTATGCATGTCTTAGAATAATTTAACTTAATGAAGATTTTAGTTTTCCAAGTAGTTTTTCTTGAACTTCCATTGGCAGGAACAAGCATATGTATGACTATATGTGACTTGCTTGCGAATATTACGTTCAAGTATTTCCAAACGGACTCTCTAGGCTTACTTTCCAATTACTGATTAACTGCATTTTTATGCTTCTAAAGTGATTAATTCTACCTAGTTGAACAAGTGTTGCAATTCTGATGTTTTGAAAGGTAGACTTCATCTAACCGATAAAGAATACCTCAGAGATCTTCTTATCAGATAATAGAATAGTGACTTAAGAATATGTATAGCATGTTTTATAACTTATTTGTCCCAAATGTTAAAGATAATATTACTAACTAATTCAGTGGATTCACCACTTGCTTTTCATTTAACAGATCTGGAAATAGAACCAAAGTCAGCACAGTGAGCGCACTAATAGCACTCGATGATCCCAATGCTTCTCTGTGGATATCTAGCTTACAGTTCTCTGATGTTTACTTGAGACAAATTCAGCTGTAATAGTTTAGATGATCTAATATATTACTCCATGAACTCTACAGTGGATTGTTGTAGTTTCTGTTCTATTCCTATCTATTGTTTCTTCTACTTCCGTTACTTCATGTTCGGGACTGCTTTGGATTGTTTTTCCTTGAGTCGAGGGTCTATCGGAAACAACTTCTCTACCTTCGAGGTAGGGGTAAGGTCTTGTACCTTCCCCACATCCACTATACTGGGTATGTTATTGTTGAACTACACAGTGGATTCTTATTTTTTGCTAACATGTTGTTATGTCTTACCCCTACCTTTGAGGGGATAGAGAGACTGTTTCCGGAAGATCAAGGAAGATGTGAACTGAAAAGTCAACCCATTTCCCTGGACAGTTTTTTTTTTTTTTTTTTTGCAGGGGTGGTTGGGGATTGGTTTGGAAAATGGAAAAAAAAAGAAGAAAATTAGATATGGGAGAACTTGACCGGCACTAATTTCCACAATCCAAAGATAATAATATAACAGTTCAAAGTCTCCTTGGTTATAATTTCTGTTTTATAATACCTTTGAAAACAAGCGACAGTAATGCAGTAAGATTCTACAGAGAAATATTATTTTCTACATAAACACTGGTCAGTTTTGGACCTATCAACTTAGTTAATTAACATAGTCAACAATTTATTTTTTAAGTATTGTCTACCTAGACTAGCAGACAATCTTAGCAACCACCTGAGAAACAGTCAGATATGAGGTTCAAAGAAAACCTTAAAAATTCTATCATATCCCACTATGTTTCACTAAAAAACTCATGTCAAAGTCCTGATTCATCTCGACTTGCTGACATTCTAAACAGCCTTTAATGTGCGAATTCATCTATGACCAAAGCAAGTAAATAGCTCAAATGATAGTGAAGATGTTTATTAGAAAGAGTAAATCTTGGAAATAGCTTGAAACATAGTGAATGAAACAAATAGATATGGTTGTACCAAAAAGAACAACCTAGACAATACTCAAAGGAAATATATCAAATAGGGAGTATAGAACCTCTACCATAGACAAAGATTTCAGCTTTAAGCAAGAGATAGCCGGTGAAGAGACTGAAGCATGATGGGGAAGATACGTTGCACCATAGATGGAAACTTGAATGACTCAGAATTCAGCCAGCCAATGCCATGGATTGGTGTCTATGTAGCAGCAGCTTCTGCAGCTTGTGCACTGGGGATGGCAATGGATGCTTTTCATGGACTGCGCCACAGAAAATTCTGGTTTCCTTGCAGCTTCTTCTCTCTCAACGCTACAACCTTGACGCTACTAGCTGTTGCCACCAAGTTGTCTGTTGATCTAAATACATCCATGCCTCATCAACAAGATCAGTTGACAAAACTTAGCAGTGCTGCTCTAATCTGTACGGTAATTGCTAATTTCATGCCTTCTTTAGGTCTCGTGGAGAATAAAGAGCTGTTGATGAACATAATGGCTTTGGGAATTTTCGTTATCACAGCCATTGTGAATATTGGCATACAATTAGCTACTGGTGTAATCTATGTTTTCTTCAAAGAGCATATAGCCTTCATGTTTCTCATGCTTGTTTTGCTTCTACTACTGATCTCCTCAGCTGTGACAATACCAACTACAAAGCATTATTTGGACCTGAAATATAAAAAGAAGTACAAGTTAGCAAACAAAGAATGCAACATCATGGATACATGCACAACTGAGAAACTTAAGTACGAATTGATGAAATTTTGGACCATGGCCTATACGTCCTGCCCTCATTTGGTTGGGGGGCGCTTAGTAACATGCACTGCTTCTGTAGTTTTTTGCCTTATGAGCACAGGAATTTATGCTGATGCCATGTTTAGGTCATACATCCTCCATAAGAGCTTCAACTTTTGTAGTGGAGACTCTGAATACAAGTGGTCCACAACCTTGATTCTTGTAACTCACACAGTGGCAATAGGAGTAGGAGCTGTTGCACCAGCTTCTAGATGGTTCAGAGCCATAAATTTTGACTGCCCCAAAAAAGCAAATAATGCCTGCAAAGTCAAGTTGTTCAAAGTGGAGAACTATTGGATCCGTATCCTGCTTCAGTGGAAAGAATGCCCATTGGATTTCAGATATTGTGGTCGGCATGGTAGAAAATTTGCTCATAAATCAAAGAACAAACTTCTTGATTTATGTATTTTGGTGCAAATTATGATGGTGTCACTTAGTAAGCTAGTCCAGCTCGTTTCCATTTTCTCTGTAAGCCAGTCACTGATATACTGTCGGAAAGCAATCAAGATGCTAAAATGCAACAGTATGGTGTCGAGTCTCGATACAGGATTGAGGTCCCAAACCAGTTCAAAACCAGATCTTAGCTGCTATGCTTTACACCTTGAAGGAGAGGAAGCTTTAATTGATTTGATGATGCAAAGCAACAGTGATCTGGTAGATCATTGGATTGGGATAGGGGAAAAGAAGCAGCTTAAACATCTTCTACGACTTCTGGAGAAACTGAAATCAATCACCTGGATTCAGAGGAGTGCATGAATTTGATAGTGCTCACATTCCTTCGCTTAACTAGGAAGATCCTCCTAATTGCTGGGCTCTCCCTGTAGTGACACTAACAAGCATAGCAATTGCACTTCCAAACATCGACTTTCATTCAATCAAGGAACTCATCGGGTGTGTGAATGAAGGTCTCATGTACATCAAAGTAGCGGAAGATAACCTGGATGCAAGAAAAGACCTCGCAAATATCAGGCGGGCGGGCAGCAGAATTAGTGTGGTTAGATGTTGATCTATGTTACAAGTGGCTGGATGTGGATCTCCAGAAGACAGCCACTGAAGGACAAAATTCCAAAGACATGCTTGAAGGTCTCTCTGAGAAAGCAAAGCAGAGATTCATCGAATTCAGGAAGAAAGATTCGACTGTTTGTCCAAAGGAATCACCTTCAAAATGGCCTATCAATATGTTGGCAGCCAACAGTATGTACAGAATCTGTCAAACTCTTTTGGTAAGCTCTGATAGCATAGAGTTTGAGAACAGCAAAATCATGTTTGATAAATTGTCAACCATGATCACGGACATAACAGGCGCTTGTCTTACCAACCTACAAAGAGTTATGCAATGCCACCATGGCACCATTAAGGAGAGATCAAAAGGTGTCCGTTCTGCCATCTTACTTCTCGGAAAAGCAGAGAATATTCTGGAAATTCTTCGTTCACAGCCACTTCCAAGTTCAGTACCAGATCAATTGTCAAAAATTGATCATTGGTGTACACTGAGCAAAGAGGAAGACTACCTCTCCTGCAGTCGTAGTTCAACCTCATATTGTACTCCAACTTCCCAAAGTTCATCTGACTTGTATCTAACTGTGGACTAAGAAACAAATGCCACCTTGTTTGGATAGTCGTTACATATTGTTTTATAATGTATCATATTATATTGCATTTGTATTGATGTACTATTTTGATGAATACAATGTTTGGAGAGATTGTATCCTGCTCCTTCGTAACATTATGCTATACATTACCAATTTGAAGGATAAAACATTGTATTTAAACTAACAACACAATACAATATAATAGGTAACAACCATCCAAACAAGCTGTGAAAGTGAAAGAAGAAAAAGGTAGGTTAAGTTCTATTGCAATAGTAACATATTTGTCAACAGAATCATATTTGTTTCACATCAAATCTCCAGCTTGTTCTCTAAATAGCAACTCAATTACTACTTCCCCTTGAAAATACTAGAGAACTATTCCAACTTAATCAACAGTTAAACAAAATCTACGATGATGAGCTACAATAATTTTGATATTTCTAAGCCAATATTATGGTTCATTGTGTAAGGTAATTATTCAATTGAAATAAGCAATAGTCCTCTAATATAGCACACAAAATAACCTGCAATTTCTATTAATTGGTGAATTCAGTCAAAACTACCATACTAGTCCTCCTTTTTCAGTCTAACGTCGTCTTGAGTGTAGCACTAACAGAAAAAACCTCTTTGAATTACAACATCCCAACCCTATAAGTCTTACTTACAAGTCATATAGACCTGCCTAGTACTTCAGATAGAAAAACAGAATAGATTATTATGTATGTTGGATCAGGTAAAAGCAAAAAAATTATCACTTAATAGCACCAAGAAAGTGCTTAAACTGTACACAGACAAAAGTGAACACCAGTGTTACTCAACTAGTACATTTCTGAATGTTGTCTTCAGTAACCACCTGGTTTATACTATGCCCACAACATCTACATTCAGGTTCCTAATCTTAAGTCTACTAATGAATTCTATGGGATCCCTATCAACATTACCAAGCAGATCCCAATTTTAATACGAAATCCTATGAAGCTGAGAAAACAGTAGTGAATTTTATTAGACAGAATTGAACTTGTTCGTAAATTTCATTTAGACATTCGAACCACAATTACTTTGTATCTTAGGTGTCATCTACAAACATATAGCCAGACGAATAGTAGTTGAGTATCTTAATATTCAATGAATAGAAAAACTAATTCAACATGACAGAACCCTAAGAAAAGTCATCAATGGTTAGCTGTTTGATCTAGATTTTTTCAAAGGTTGCAATTTCCAGTGATTTTGGAGTCAAAGACAAGAAAAGTCTATTGAAGAAGATGCAGTCTGAAAAGTCAACCCATTTCCTTGTTGGGTGGAAAGGTTTCCCCTTCTTATTTTATTTTTAAAACTAAATAAGGGACTGAATTATGTGAAGGGAATAACAAATATTGAAACTACAATTCATTGTGGGAAAGACCAGTGGCACCACAAGCTAATAATAGTAAACCTCAGTTCTTTTCATATTCTTTTTGTTTTTTAAAAGTTAGTACTGTGTATTACACTGGGTAATCAGAGAAGGGAACATTGAAAATTCATCTCACAGTATTACTAATTTGGGACCCATCAAGTGAGCTAATCAACATGTCCTGTACTATACGGCTATACCTATTGTCCCACCTTTTGACTAGCAGACAATCCTGGCAACTAGCAACTACTTGGACCCACCATCCCACCCACCCCTATCTAGGGGACGGGCATCAGATAATAACAAATAAAATAACATACTAGTATATGTCAAGTGTACGCAAATCTTACCTCAATCTTGGTGGAATAGAGAGGTTGTTTCCAAGAGGCTTCGAAAAATTCTAGACATGCGTGCTTGACTTTAATACTAAACACATCAGAGGAACCCCTCCAGCAATCAAAGCCAATTATAACTCACAAAATTTCAAATAAGTGATAATGTTGTTGACTTTTCTAACATCATTCAATAAGTGAAATCATCCATGACAAAATCAAGTAAATGGCATAATTTCAGTGAAGATGTTACCAGAAAAAGTAAATCTTGGAAAACACTGGAAATAGCTTGAAAGAGAGTCAAAGAAACAAATAGATATGATTGCAGCAAAAAACCCAGAGTAGATTCACCCCACAAGAAATTCTCAAAATACTCCACCATAGACAGATTTCAGCTTTGAAACGAGATGGGAAAGATTGGTTGCACCATAGATGGCAACCTAGATGACTCGAAATACAGCGAGCCGATGCCATGGATCGGTATCTATGTTGCAGCAGCATCTGCAGCTTGTGCACTGGCCATGGCGATTGATGTCCTTCATGGCCTGCGCCGTAGAAAATTATGGTTTCCTTGCAACTTCTTCTCTTGAAAGAGAGTCAAAGAAACAAATAGATATGGCTGCAGCTAAATACCCAGAGTAGAAACACCCCCCTCAAGAAATCCTCAAATACTCCACATACACAAAGATTTCACCTTTTAAACGAGATGGGAAAGATTGGTTGCACCATAGATGGCAACCTGGATGACTCAAAATTCAGCGAGCCGATGCCATGGATCGGTATCTATGTTGCAGCAGCATCTGCAGCTTGTGCACTGGCCATGGCGATTGATGTCCTTCATGGCCTGCGCCGTAGAAAATTATGGTTTCCTTGCAACTTCTTCTCTCTTAACGCTACGACCTTGACGCTCCTAGCTGTTGCCACCAAGTTGTCTGTTGATCTAAATACATCCATGCCTCGCCGACAAGATCAGCTGACAAAACTTAGCAGTGCTGCTCTAATCTGTACGGTAATTGCTAATTTTTTGCCTTCTTTAGGACTCATGGAGAATACAGACCTGTTGATGAACATAATGGCTTTGGGGATTTTCGTCATCACGGCCATCGTGAACATTGGCATACAATTAGCTACTGGTGTTATCTACGTTTTCAGCAAAGAGCATATAGCCCTCATGTTTCTTATGCTTATTTTGCTTCTGTTACTGATCTCCTCAGCCTTGACAATACCAACTACAAAGTATTATTTGGACCTGAAATACAACAAGAGGTACAAGTTAGCAAACAAAGAATGCAACATCAGCTATACATGCAAAACTCAGAAACTGAAGGACGAACTGATGAGATTATGGACCATGGCCTATACCTCTAGCCCCCACTTTGTTGCGGGGCGCTTAGCAACATGCACTGCCTCTGGAGGTTTCTGCCTTCTGAGCACAGTAATTTATGCTCAAGCCATGCTTAGGTCTTACTTTCTCCATTCGAGCTTCAGCTTTTGTAGTGGAGAATCTGAATACAAGTGGTCCACAACCTTAATTCTTGTAACTCACACAGTGGCAATAGGAGTAGGAACTATTGCACCAGCTTTTAGATGGTTCATAGCCATAAATTTCCAATGCCCCAAAAAAACAAATAATGCCTGCAAACTCACGTTGTTCAAAGTGGAGAACTACTGGATCCATATACTGCTTAAGTGGAAAGAATGCCCGTTGGATTTCAGAATTTGTGGCCGGCATGGTAGAAAATTCGCTCATAAGACAAAGAACAAACTTCTCGATTTCTGCATTTGGATGCAAATTCTGATGGTGTCACTCAGTAAGGTAGTTCGGGTCATTTCCACTTTCTCTGTGAGTTGGTTACTGATAAGCTGTCAGAAAGCAACCAGGATGCTGAAATGCAAAAATGTGGTGTCTAGTCATGATATAGAGTCACAAGCTAGTCTAAAGCCAGATCTTAGCCACTATGTTTTACACCTCGAAGGAGAGGAAGCATTAATTGATTTGATGATGCAAAGCAACTGTGATGTGGTAGACAAATGGATAGGGATGGGGAAAAAGGAGCAACCTAAACATCTAATACGATTTTTAGAGAAAGTGAAGTCATCACCTGGATTCAGGGGAGTGCACGAATTTGACCATGCTAAAATTCCTTCTTTAGACACGGAAGAACCTCCTAATTGCTGGGCTCTTCCTATAGTGACACTGACAAGCATTGCAATTGCACTTCCAGACATTGATTTCCACTTAATCAAGGAATTAATAAGGAGTGTGTATGAAGGTCTCATGTACGTCAAACTTGTTGAAGAGAACCTGGATAGCAGAAAAGACCTAGTATACATCAGGAAGGCAGCAGAGTTAGTGTGGGTAGAAGTTGACTTATGTTACAAGTGGCTGGACATCGATCTCCGCAAAGCTGCCACTGAAGGACAAAATCCAAAAGGTGTGCTTGAAGGACTCTCTGAGAAAGCAAAGCAGAGATTCGTCGAATTCAGAAAGAAAGATCCAAATGCTTGTTTAAAGGATTCACCTTCAAAATGGCCTAACAATATGTTGGCAGCAAACTGTATGTACAGAGTATGTCAAACTCTTCTGCAAAGTTCTGATAGCAAAGCGTTTGAGAACAGCAAAACCATGTTTGACAGATTGTCAACAATGATTGCGGATATAACAAGTGCATGTCTTACCAACCTTGATAGAGTTATATCCATGCAATGCCACCATGGCACCATTGAAGAGAGAGCAGCAGGTGTCCGCTCTGCCATCTTGCTTCTGGGGAAAGCAGAGAGTTTTCTGCATATTCTTCGTTCACAGACACTCCCAAGTTCAGCACCAGATCAATTGGGAAAAATTGATCATTGGCGCTCACATAGCAAAGAGGTAGATTACCCCTCCTGCAGTAGTAGCTCACCCTCAAATTTTTCTCCAACTTCCCAAAGTTCATCTGACTTGTATCTAACTGTGGACTAAGAAGCAAATGCCTGAAAGTGGAAAAAGAATAAAGATGCTGCTTAAGTTCTATTGCAATAGTACCATATTTGTTTATTTTTATGCTTTGTATGATACAACTGAAATTTATTTGTTTCACATCAAGACTCTAGCTTGTTTTATAAATAATAACACCTTGAAGGAGAGGAAGCTTTAATTGATTTGATGATGCAAAGCAACAGTGATCTGGTAGATCATTGGATTGGGATAGGGGAAAAGAAGCAGCTTAAACATCTTCTACGACTTCTGGAGAAACTGAAATCATCACCTGGATTCAGAGGAGTGCATGAATTTGATAGTGCTCACATTCCTTCGCTTAACTAGGAAGATCCTCCTAATTGCTGGGCTCTCCCAGTAATGACACTAACAAGCGTATCAATTGCACTTCCAAACATCAACTTTCATTCAATCAAGGAACTCATCGGGTGTGTGAATGAAGGTCTCATGTACATCAAAGTAGCGGAAGATAACCTGGATGCAAGAAAAGACCTCGCAAATATCAGGCGGGCGGGCAGCAGAATTAGTGTGGTTAGATGTTGATCTATGTTACAAGTGGCTGGATGTGGATCTCCAGAAGACAGCCACTGAAGGACAAAATTCCAAAGACATGCTTGAAGGTCTCTCTGAGAAAGCAAAGCAGAGATTCATCGAATTCAGAAAGAAAGATTTGACTGTTTGTCCAAAGGAATCACAAAATGGCCTACCAATATGTTGGCAGCCAACTGTATGTACGGAATGTACGGAATCTGTCAAACTCTTTTGGTAAGTTCTGATATCATAGAGTTTGAGAACAGCAAAATCATGTTTGATAAACTGTCAATCATGATCACTGATCACGGGCATAACAGGCGCTTGTCTTACAAACCTACAAAGAGCTATGCAATGCCACCATGGCACCATTAAGGAGAGATCAAAAGGTGTCCGTTCTGCCATCTTACTTCTCGGAAAAACAGAGAATATTCTGGAAATTCTTCGTTCACAGCCACTTCCAAGTTCAGCACCAGATCAATTGGCGAAAATTGATCATTGGTGTACAATTAGCAAAGGAGACTACCTCTCCTGCGGTAGTAGTTTAACCTCAAATTGTACTCCAACTTCCCAAAGTTCATTTGACTTGTATCTAGCAGTGGACTGAGAAGTAAATGTCTGACATCTTGTTTGGATGGTTGTTACATATTGTTTCATAATGAATTGCATTATATTGTAGTGTGTTGTATTGTTTTGATGAATACAGCGTTTAGATAGATTGTATCATTTCTTGTCACTACATAATGTCATACATCAGCAATTTGAGGATTAACCTACAAGAACGGTAGGGTGAAGGATAAAATAGGATTATCACATAATAAGCAAAGACAAATGAGAAAAAGAAAAAAAAAAGAGAAGGTAACGACGCAATCACACCAAATCGGTCCTGACATAAAATGAGTCTTTTTGTCATTACATAACGTTCAAGTAACAATCAAAACAAACATTGTAAAAACTAACACAACACAATACAATAGATCACAATCGTCCAAACAAAATCTTTGATTAAAAAGGTATGCTAAGTTCTGTTGCAGTAGTATCATATTTGAAAAAGTGGTTTACATGAAATAACATGATGCAAGAAAACTAACCTGCAATACTGTCTTTTTGGCTGCTAAATTGGTCTTAGAGATTGCCAAGTTTTCCTCTACTTGGTCTAATATTTGCTTGTGCTCTTTGAATTCTGCATTAGCCTTATTGTCCTACCCTACTTGTATAGCTCATATAAGAAAACAAACCATTTCGATATAGTAAGATATTTGTATGTTGAGAAGTTAAGACTAGAGTAGTTAGAAAGTTTGTATGTTTTTTGTAGTTTAGTTAGTCCCTAATTTATTCAATATAGTTTTCAGTTGAATCACTCTGAATGTTGTTGGGAAACTTAGCTTTGATCTATGAAAATCCTTATAAATAATTATTCTTTTTGGAACCTCAGGAAATCCGTAGTCGCTATCCTTCCAGTGACAGCATGTGAACCAATAGTAAACCGCGCAAGGCTAACCCGTTGCGACAAGCTTAATTGAGAAGGCCTTGGTAGGAGATATTGATCTCTGGCTACCCTTGCGGGATACACCTGGTGCACCAATTCAGCCACCCTTACGGGTCCTTATAAATAGTTACAATAGGCATTATGTTGAATGAAAAATCAAAATTATCTTCACTCTTGCATTTTCTATTCTTCATTTTCTTAATTATGTATGCTTTACGTTTGTGAATATTTACTAGCTTACTCGCTACAAATGATATAGAGACGACGAACTTACACCTCACTTTAAGTTGCAATGCTCAATATATTCACTGATAGACCAATGTGAACTTCATTTAGATATTGGAACTACACACTTAATCGTATGTGTCATCTACAAACATATAGCCAGAGAAATAATAGCTGAATGAGTATCTTAAAATTCAGTAAATAGAAAAACTAATTCAACATGACAGAACCCTAAGAAAAGTAATCCATGGTTGGCTGTTTGATCTAGATTTATTCACAAGTCCAATATCCAATGTTGTTGGAGTCAAAGACCAGAAAAGTCTACTGAAGAAGATGCAGACTGAAAAGTCAAACTATTTCCTTGGATAGTTGTTATTGCAGGGGTGGATGGAGGGGTTTCCCCTTTTTAATTTTTAAATTTTAATTATTTATTACTAAATAAGGAACTGAATTATGTGAAGGGGATAACAAAAATTGAAACTACACTTACCGTGGAAAAGACTAGTAGTACTACAAGCTAATAAATAAGTAGTAAACCTTAGTTCTTTTCATGTACTTATTTTTTAAGAGTTAGTACTATAATCCACTGGGTAATCAGAGAAGGGAACATTGAAAATTCAACACAGTGTTACTAAACTGTAATAATGGGGTGAATTGATTTGGCTTAGTGAGTGTAATACACTCATTGACCGTGCGTGTAAAAACCTTTTTAGTTGACTTTTTAAAAAAATTCTCTTCTTCTTTCCCATTTTCAGCCACCATTTCTGAAACTTAAACATCCAACTATGGTGAATCAAAACAGTTACCATAAACAATTGAAAAATGATAGAAATTGTTTTAGAAATTTAGAAATGTAACCATTTTAAGATTTACTTAGTAAATTAGTTTATGAGAATCTTTCCCAAAAGGATTGAATATTTACATAGAGGAACCACTCCAGCAACCAAAGCCAATAATACTCACCAGACTTCAAATAAATAATCATGTCAGCGTCCATCTTGCTGACATTCTAATATCATTCACAAAGTGAAATCATCCATGACCAAATCAAGTTAAGTGGCCAAATTTCAGTGGAGATGCTACCAGAAAAAGTAAATCTTGGAAATACCTTGAAAGAGAGTCAAAGAAACAAATAGATATGGCTGCAGCTAAATACCCAGAGTAGAAACACCCCCCTCAAGAAATCCTCAAATACTCCACATACACAAAGATTTCACCTTTTAAACGAGATGGGAAAGATTGGTTGCACCATAGATGGCAACCTGGATGACTCAAAATTCAGCGAGCCGATGCCATGGATCGGTATCTATGTTGCAGCAGCATCTGCAGCTTGTGCACTGGCCATGGCGATTGATGTCCTTCATGGCCTGCGCCGTAGAAAATTATGGTTTCCTTGCAACTTCTTCTCTCTTAGTGCTACAACATTAACGCTCCTAGCTGTTGCCACCAAGTTGTCTGTTGATCTAAATACATCCATGCCTCGCCGACAAGATCAGCTGACAAAACTTAGCAGTGCTGCTCTACTCTGTACGGCAACTGCTAATTTTTTGCCTTCTTTAGGTCAAATGGAGAATAAAGAGCTGTTGATGAACATAGTGGCTTTGGGGATTTTCGTCATCACGGCCATCGTGAACATTGGCATACAATTAGCTACTGGTGTTATCTATGTTTTCTGCAAAGAGCATATAGCCCTCGTGCTTATTTTGCTTCTGTTACTGATCTCCTCAGCCTTGACAATACCAACTACAAAGTGTTATTTGGACCTGAAATATAACAACAGGTACAAGTTAGCAAACAAAGAATGCAACATCAGCTATACATGCAAAACTCAGAAACTGAAGGATGAACTAATGATATTATGGACCATGGCCTATACCTCTAGCCCCCACTTTGTCGCGGGGCGCTTAGCAACATGCACTGCCTCTGGAGGTTTCTGCCTTCTGAGCACAGTGATTTATGCTCAAGCCATGCTTAAGTCTTACTTTCTTCATTCGAGCTTAAGCTTTTGTAGTGGAGACTCTGAATACAAGTGGTCCATAACCTTAATTCTTGTAACTCACACAGTGGCAATAGGAGTGGGGACTATTGCACCAGCTTTTAGATGGTTCATAGCCATAAATTTCCGCTGCCCCAAAAAAACAAATAATGCCTGCAAACTCACGTTGTTCAAAGTGGAGAACTACTGGATCCATATACTGCTTAAGTGGAAAGAATGCCCGTTGGATTTCAGAATTTGTGGCCGGCATGGTAGAAAATTCGCTCATAAGACAAAGAACAAACTTCTCGATTTCTGCATTTGGATGCAAATTCTGATGGTGTCACTCAGTAAGGTAGTTCGGGGTCATTTCCACTTTCTCTGTGAGTTGGTTACTGATAAGCTGTCAGAAAGTAACCAGGATGCTGAAATGCAAAAATGTGGTGTGGAGTCATGATATAGAGTCACAAGCTAGTCTAAAGCCAGATCTTAGCCACTATGTTTTACACCTCGAAGGAGAGGAAGTATTAATTGATTTGATGATGCAAAGCAACAGTGATGTGGTGGACAAATGGATAGGGATGGGGAAAAAGGAGCAGCCTAAACATCTAATACAATTTTTGGAGAAAGTGAAGTCATCACCTGGATTCAGGGGAGTGCACGAATTTGACCATGCTAAAATTCCTTCTTTAGACACGGAAGAACCTCCTAATTGCTGGGCTCTTCCTATAGTGACACTGACAAGCATTGCAATTGCACTTCCAGACATTGATTTCCACTTAATTGAGGAATTAATAAGGAGTGTGTATGAAGGTTTCATGTACATCAAACTTGTTGAAGAGAACCTGGATAGCAGAAATGACCTAGTATACATCAGGAAGGCAGCAGAGTTAGTGTGGGTAGAAGTTGACTTATGTTACAAGTGGCTGGACGTCGATCTCCGTAAAGCTGCCACTGAAGGACAAAATCCAAAAGGCGTGCTTGAAGGACTCTCTGAGAAAGCAAAGGAGAGATTCATCGAATTCAGAAAGAAAGATCCAAATGCTTGTTTAAAGGGTTCACCTTCAACATGGCCTCCCAATATGTTGGCAGCCAACTGTATGTACAGAGTGTGTCAAACTCTTCTGCAAAGTTCTGATAGCAGAGTGTTTGAGAACAGCAAATCCATGTTTGACAGATTGTCAACCATGATTGCGGATATAACAGGTGCTTGTCTTACCAACCTTGATAAAGTTATATCCATGCGATGCCACCATGGCACCATTGAAGAGAGAGCAGCAGGTGTCCGCTCTGCCATCTTACTTCTGGGGAAAACAGAGAGTGTTCTGCATATTCTTCGTTCACAGTCACTTCCAAGTTCAGCACCAGATCAATTGGAAAAAATTGATCATTGGCGCTCACATAGCAAAGAGGTGGACAACCTCTCCTGCAGTAGTAGCTCACCCTCAAATTGTTCTCCAACTTCCCAAAGTTCATCAGACTTGTATCTAACTGTGGACTAAGAAGCAAATGCCTGGAAGTGGAGAAAGAAAAAAGATGCTGCTTAAAGTTCTATTGCAATAGTATCATATTTGTTAATTTTTATTTTATGTAAGATACAACTGAAATTTATTTGTTTCACATCAAGACTCTAGCTTGTTCTCTAAATAATAACTCCATCACAATTTTCCCTATGAAAATAACATAGAAATGTTCCAACTCAATCCAGTGTCAAAATCTGCAGTGATGATCATGACCTACAATAGTTCAGTTAATTTTTTTGAAACTGAATAGTTCAGTTATTTCATTGCCAAATTCTGTTTATTTGTGTAAGCCTGTAAGGTAATAATTATTTATGCAAGCAATACTCCTGTATACACGGTACACAATGTGAGCATCTAGAGAGTTTAGCCTCCTGATACATGACTTTACAAAAAGGCATGCAGTCATCTATGTAATTGGCACATCATACTTGCTCAAAAATATCACAAAAAAAAAAACTTGAAAATTATCCTAATGATACAAAAATATTTTCCAACCCTTCAAGCAATTTTCTGTATCCTAATGAATACAAAAGACTATGACTTCCACTAAGCAGTAAGAATTTAAATCAATTATGAGTTTATAACTATTCCCAGTGAGGCAAGAGTTTTATGATGAAGATAAAGTGTTGTGCTAAACAATAATTTAGTTTAGGTTAAATAATATCCTCCTACCTGAAATAACTACCAACCAATTTCCCAGTCAAGTGCGAAGTTGGAAAATTCCACACCATACCCTGGAAATTACTGAAGATGCCAAAAAACATCCCTTTTCCTCAAAGCTGAAGAGCCACATCACAGTGCGAGCACCAAAAGACTAAGAAACAACAGACTCAACAGCGCGTAACTGGGCACCGCCCTCTCCTAATATAACTTTTATTTTATGGTCTACCCCTCCATCCTACAAACAAAATCAAGTGGGTGTGTGTGGTAAACAAAAGAAAACAGAAGCAGAGAAGAAAAATAGAGATAGTACCAAATATAGAGGAGCACTCAGCGGCTATCAACGTGCATAATTAAATATTTATCAAGTTTCAGGAACCAAGAGGTCCCATCAGTTAGATCATCGAAGAACATAAGCATCTGGAATAACACAGAAGCACACTTTACACACTTTTAAAGAAGAGATTGCACGTAATTGAGAACTTACATAAGAACAGCAGTTTAAAGAAAGCTTCGAGACACGAAAAGAAAATATTCAACACCTATTAGAATACAGAAGATGGAGGAGCATGCTCTGCATCTTTCCCAACACAGAGACGGTTAGCAAAACAATTATTCCATTAGGACCACTTGCACCCTTGAGTCAAATCTAAAATACCCAACCATATCCTTGAGACCACTCCAAGGAAGAATCCACCAAACCAAGCAAGAACCCGAAGAAGTCTAAGAAGAGAGACAAGACATCAAATCCAAACAGATTGCTCCACGATCTAGCCTGCTAGTGCCACATAGGGGCTCATTTGCATCAACATAGAGAAGGTTATTTTATTAGTAAAAAAGGACAGAATTCCTTTAGCAATGTTGTTGTTTTTTGAACAGGTAACATTTTTGTGTATTAATAGCAAAACTAAACGAAGGGTGTGTAGTCCCCCATATTTACATCCAGATGAGCAAAAAAAAACATGCTCCTAGTCCTTAATCTTCTCATAAAGAATCGATTAGATCATAAACTGATTCTAACTCCTCCATTAAGCTATGTTTACACCAAAAAAAGAAAAGCCCTAAACATTTCATCTTTAGTTTCTGTATACTAATGGCTTTGTCTTCAAAACAAACTTGATTTTTTTTCTCCCCACACAGTCCACCAAAAGCAAGCTGGGACAATTTTCCATCTCTCTTTCTGATTGGGGGGATTGGTATCACTGTTCCAGCAATGCTTTTATTTTTGACAAGGTAAACTAATTTCATTTATAATGGGATGAGAACTCTGGTATACAAGTGGTATCCCAAGAAGTACAAAACCTATGTAGCGATAATAGACACCCAATCTTCCATACATATTGGAATCTCATGGGTGCACCAAAAAGAAAGAATCTGACTAGAGGTTGTTGTTCCTCAAATGTACAAAATCGTTCTGTTCCTTCAAAAGCTATCCTGTTTCTCTTTTTCCATACAATAAATGGGTGCTAGTGGGGTGATATCCCACACCTTCTGGTTTCTCCTCATTCTTCTAAATGTTCAGTTGAACAGGCTCCCTCACGGTGCATGCACCACCCATTGAAGTCCGAACCATCTAAAGGTGTTCAATCAAAAGAACAAGCGAGATACTCAATGACAATGTAAAAGGAGGTGGTCCACACCCGAGCTCTTACACATAAAACACCAACTGGTATATGTTATACTCCTCTTCATCAAGTTTCAGCTGTCAAAACTGCTACCAGGTTCCAGTCAAGTCAAGAAACACACCTTCTGAGCACCCTGGATATCTAAATTGATAGATGTGGAAAGGAAGAGTCCTCATTCTTTAAAACTGCTCCAATCCAGATGGGGTCTCACAAACTGAGTGCAGAAATAACTCTCAAGAGTGTCTGGTCATAAACAATAGGAATTGAAGCTTTAAGCAGGGTTTGCATCACCAACCTCGTCCCACTCATTGTAAAACTAGTTCACAAATGGACAGCTAATAAGTAGATGGCAATGCCTAAATCAAAGCTGAGAATCATTTTGAGTACCTACTTTTGCAATTTTTTCAACCAAAGGATCAATAAGTTTTCCAAACTACCAGACACCAATTAGTACTTTGAAAAAGTAAATTAACCTTATGTTACACTCACCCCTTCATAAAATCAACTATTTCCTGCACACAAATGTTCGCTTTTTTACCAGAAAATCATTCTATCAAACATTAACGGTAAGTTTAATGCTTGATGACATGGATCCTAATGAAGCATTTTCAATCAATCTTAATTTCGCAAATGCTTCAATAACACAAGTAGCATAAAACAGTGTCAGCTAGGATCATTGCTGATCCTAACCGCAAGCATACACATTTCCAGAGAAGTTATTAATCTGTTCCCTTCACTGTTTCATCACATAAGTTGCTTCAATAGCCACTTCTTTCTTGTTCAGGACGCATTGCATATCTAAATTACTTGTTAGGGATTTTGCTGTATATATTTTCTGCTTAATCTCCACTGAAGAAAAAGTTGGATAAGTAAATCCTGAAAACTGATGCTCATAGCAGATATCTGACTGTGAATGAGGGAGTTGAAAGATTACGAACACTTCTGCATGACTTAATTATCACTAAATGCGATAAATCGTTAAATTCATTCTATCCCCTTGCACTTTTATGTTGATATAGAAGATTAGAGGTATCAATCGAGAATGAGATTTTTTCTGTTGTCAGCAATAACTGTAGTACATCAACAGGATATAAAATTTGGGGAAAATGTAGTTATCGTTTGCCAAGCAAAATACAACTTGAAATACTCATAACCAGATGAAATTCCTTAGATCAGTGCTAACACAAGTTGCAAATATTTTGATTCTGTTATTGGTTGTATAGTCTTGGAAGTCATCATATCGACAGGGAAATGATTCAGTCAGAGACTCGCACAACAATTGAAATATGGCAATCACAAAAACGCCATACTCAACTTGTTAAAAGAATGGGCTTTAGAACCAGACCTCCCTGTTAGTGGAATAGAGGTCTGCTTTCTACACGCATTTGTTTGTGTTTCCTTTCTATTTATTTAATAAACTTTGGCTAGCTGGAGGTGAAATAAGATGCATAAACTGTGATTGTTAAAGAGGAAATTCCATCCATTTTGTAAGAAAAAAAAAACATATCCATAAGGGAATACTACTGCATGTAATCTCATCTAACAATTACATAAGCTGGTCTTATCCCTACAATCATTTATCCCTTTCACAAATCGCATTCATCTCAGCATATTCTGATATTTGACAGCCAATAAATGAGATATAGGCTCATCGAAATTCACCAAATTCTCATATTTCACAAATCTCCTAACCATTGCCTTTATTATTCACTGGAAAATTTCCTCTAAAGTTTATTCTCTCCATCAACTACGCCTCAATCCCAAATTCAACTATATAAATCCGTATTCACTGCAAAATTCAGCTCTATTTCATTCCTCTATTACTTTTGTATGCACATATTTAAAAGTAGAAAGACATAATTTTTCCTTTGTTTCCACCACCCAACAAGATAGTAATAAAAGGAATATCAATCAAATCAAAACAACTGAAGCAAAATCTCATTTCATTGATAAATCGTATAGATAAAAACATTGACAAAATTCAGTAAACTTCCTCAAATTCCCAAAATTCACCCTAAATCTAATTTGCTAACCCCTTCCCCACCCACCTCACCCCCATGGTTACACAATAGTTAAAAATTCAAACACTAAGCACCTGATGAATGACCAAACGACGCCGTAACGAACAGGTACTAATTATCATCATCCCTCTTCTTCGGTTTGCGATAATTCTCTTCAAAATGCTTGGCGATAACAACTCCAGTGTTGACGAGCTTCTGGATATTGGGAACGTTGTAGTTTTGGGCCAAGTAGATACCCAAACCCGTACCCATAGCAAACGAAAATGTGCTTCTGAAAAACCCCATTGAAGATCAAAAATGTTTGTGTTTTCTTCTTCAATTAACCTTTTTTGGGTTCGATTTGAATGGAATCTAGGGTTTTACAGCAGTTAGGATTTTGTTAATTCTTTGAGGTTTTTGGATTTTGGAGAATTATATAAAGGTTTGCGTTTGAAATTTGGCCCCTTCTCCAAGGTTCTTGCAAGTCTTGCGGAGCAGGGAATGTGGGACCCGTATGGTTCTCCCGGGTTTGGGTTAGGGAATAGTCCAGAAACTTCTAATGGGCTTTACGGCCCAGTAATTGTGAAACTTACAACTTATAATGGCCCAATTCAAATGGGACCGAGGGGGAAGAAAGAGGCCCAATGTCGTTCCTTTGTGCTCTTAAAATTGACTGGTCTTTAATTTTTGCTCCACTTATCTCATATATTTAATTTTTTGTTTCTATTGCTTATTTAAAAAAAAGTTAAAGGATGAAGTATTTTTATTTATGCATACTTGCTTCGTTTGGCAATAGCTTTTGTAACATTTATAGAGTTTATTATCTTCTGAAACTGAACTTTGTTTTGTTCGATATAAATTTTGTATGAATTAAGTTATTCGACATAATATTTGTAGTATTTTATCTAAATTTGTTATAGTGTTTAGAAAGTGAAGTTCAATATTTTTATAGACATATGTGCTTTATTCCTTTTTAGTTGAATAGCGCTCGTGTTTTTTTGGAGTTTGATATGTTTTTGGCCATTTTGTGTTTGAAAGTTCATTTTATTTAGTTTTACTTGAAGTATTGAAGGACAAAATAAGGGCATTTCTGCGAAAGAACCTTCCTTAATTTGTAAAAAGTTTGATGATATCCTATTTAGTGAAATGCACAAAGACCCGTTATGGGTGTTGCCCTTTAATTTATACTCAAATTGATTTTTTTTGTAAGTTTATCTGTTTTACGAAACAACATGAGACATACGTGACTGAAAGTAAAATTTTGTATTTGACTCAGATATTTTTATCTAAAATGTGTTCTTGTGAAATTCAAACATCGAAATCTTTTGTTTGAAGTTTGATAAAATATTCTTCACTAAAATTTTACCTAATTATATGATCTTATTGATTATGTTATTCTATTTAACAAATCTCAAACTAATGTTATTCAAAATGAAAATAAAAGTACTAGAACTCCACTATATATATGTTTTAATTTTTTTCAGCAGGACTAAGAAACTTCTATAAACATAAGAATTAAAGTGAACAAGCAAACATACCTAACACTAATCACAATTAGTTAGTCTATATATAATATTTCTTTCTCACCTGGTGTTCGGTATCTATATAGGCACCCGACTAAATTTGGATTCGCGTAGGAAGGTCTCACATTAGGGATAAAGCGTTCTCTAACAAAGGTCACTCCGTAACCATGCAGACTCGAACGCGAGACCTCTTGATTAAGGATGAAAGAGTACTTATCACTCCCCGTGCAACTCTTATTGGTATATATGAAATACTTGAAAGTTGAAACAACGCAATATAGAATTGAATAGACTTTTGCTTTTTTTTGCAAGTTGTGTCATCACTAGATGTCTAAGAGTTGTGAGAAAGACAAGACCAAAGTGCTTGGTTGCCATTACCCTTTGCCCATCACTTGTTTTTTTATCAGTTGAAGAGGAAGGATGGATATAAAATCACCAAGTTATATTTTTAAAAAAAAACATTTTTAAAAACTTTTATTTTTTATAAATAAAATAAGTTTAGAAAAACAATCCACACCACAATCTAGTTAGAAGAATGTCTGCCAAAACCAAAGAAATGTTATTCTTCATTGGATGGGCTAAGGATGGACCACTTTAGCACCCCAAAACTAATATTCAATGGATCACATTCTTTCTCCCTTACTCCATCACATGGGCTTTGCCTCTAGGCCTTCACATTTTGTAGTATAGCCTATATTTGAAAAAATATATTCCTTTTATTACTAAAAAAATGAAACACTTTTAGTCAAGATGAAATGTGTTTGGTAGGGTTGTTTATCGGTCGATTTGTTTTGATTTAGAATGACATTGATTCATTTACTAAACAATAGTTTATTAATATGTTAAACTGATAATATAACTATTAACTTACGGGTTTTTCGAAAATAGTCTATTTACCTTCAGGAGGTAGTGATAAGACCTGTGTAACACTTTAGCCTCCTCAGACTCAACTTTTCACTGAATATGTTATTGTTTGATATGGGTTATTTCACAATCGTTAACACCACTTCGTGATTCAGTCATCGATTTAATCGATATTGACTGTTAACTTATATTTTTGAACGTTGTAATAAAACATAAAAAGAAACATGTGATTCTACAGTCTACACGATATATATATAGTAGTATGTAGTTGTAGAATTCGAGTCATCCTAACTTTCCAATTTATTTGTCCCAACAATTTTCAGAACCTAAGATTCTTGCGAGCTTTGATTTTTACCTATTTTTTATCGGGAAAGAGATTGTCAAGCAGGTGAAATTGAAATGAAACTTAGGGAAGAAAATAAATAGTCCCCATTGTAGGTAGTAGTAGTATGTAGAACCAAAAGAAAAACTATAATACATAAACTAGATAATCTTATTTGAAACCACCAAAATATCTATGAAGCTAGTGTGAAAATAAATCTTATTAGGTAATCGATTAAATCATTAAGAAAATTTAAAGGAATTGTTAAGCGAATTGATAATAAGTTAATATAAATACACAATTATTTTCAAATTGTTATATATATGAGAAATTTAGTTCCGCTTGTGCAAGCTTGTTCATATTATCATCCCAAATTTGAATAAAGAAAACACGTGGTAAATTGCTAGCCAATGTTGAACTAGTCAATTTCGTGATGAATTCTTATAGTACCATTCATAAAAATTCATATAAATGATCCCAACTTTATTGAAATTAAGCTTTGTTACCATAGAAATCTCATGGAATATTTGGTTCCTAACCGGTGATTGTAAATATTTTTCTTTTTGTTTTTTTACTTATAAGTTTTTATTTGGGGGTGGGGTGAGGGTGAATTCACAAGCTTATTTTTTTATATGCTTTTTGGCATAAATTAAAGGTATCTATCAAGTTTAATATTGAAGTCTTTCAAAAATGAAAACGACATATTGTTTGTATTAGCTTCTTTGAGGTAGATTGTATATAATTAAATGATTAATGTTTGTCATGTTCAACATTATATTATATCTATTTCCTAAAGATAAAATATTATCCAAAAATAGTGGTCCTACTAATTAATTTCATGTCCACTTGCCTGGTGGTCTACGTTGGATTTGAGATAAAGTTTTACTTTGAAAAAATCACAAATATTTTTAGATTATATTATTGAGTTCAATCAAACATGACCCATGTGGTCTGGTTAAGTGGATGGACTAAATTATTCAAGTTGATGATAACAAATTCAATGAATGAAATGTATAATAATAACTTAGCATGTATTATGTAATCCTAATTACCTACCACCATTCTAAAATAATGATTAGAATTTTGTATTTTCAAAAGAATGATGGAACTAATGACGTACGACACTCATTAAATATAATATGACAATGATATAATATATAGTTGTTATAATAATGTCTCTTTTAACTTTTTTTTAACCACTCCAAATTCAGGGCCATTGTTTAATGGGAATGCTCCAACTACATGGCTTTAGAAAATATTCATTTGTTTATTTAATAACGATGGTGTTTGAATCAATTTGTGTGCATCTCAATTATTCCATTGACAAATACTCGATAACTCAAGGTATCAAAGTTATAAGCAAATAGAAGAAATCATTTGTCTTGTATTTTATCCATTTTCATTAACCACCGGTCCACACTCTTAGTCGTAGAAAATTCTTTTGTTTGAAATTTTAAAAACACCGGCATTTTTGTTGTTATAAGACTTTTGAAACTTGTTAACTTAAGCATATATCATAACGTTTGCGTCGCTCTAGGACTTTCTTGGTAAAAAAACATAGAAATGTGTTCTTTTTTAAACGGAACTAAAAAGAAAATAGTATCATATAAACTGAAACGAATAACAATAGGCCAAAAAAATGAATATTGTGCAACATGTACTTGAGAGTTTTATCAGATCAGATGAGCAAAACAAAAGAGTAAAAGAAGTACAAACCTTTAGAAAACAATATGCATGTCAAGAAAGAACAGACAAACAAAAAGTAAGGACCATTTTGTTCCTCTTTATTTCCTTTTAAGCAAAAACTACAATTGTGTACACAATGGAAGTGACTAATCAAATATCAGCTCAACAATATACCGGTGTAATCCGACTAGTGGGGTCAGGGGAGGGTGGTGTATACACAGCCTTACCCCTACCTTGTAAAGATAGAGAGGATATTTTCGATAAACTCTGGGCTTACGAGCAAAGCATAAAATGATTGATTACAGAAGAATGAATTGCACAAAAAAGAACAGAAGCAACACTAATGACAATTTTCATTAGGACTAGAGATATATTTTTTTTGAGAAGGTAGGACTAGAGATATTTGTGGCTACTTTGAGGAGTATATGCTTGCAACGGGTAAACAAGCATAATTTTAACTAAATGCAGACTGAGAAGAGCCACATATCAATCAATTCATCAACTACGCTTCAGAGCAGAAACTGAATTGACTACAGCCTTTATACGTATGCTGATAAAATCATTCTTCGTATCATAAGATCATGTTACTAAGTTTCAAATATCGTGGCGGTTATACAGTCGAACTATATTCCTTCATTCTCCTTGGAAACTACATAAGAGAGACCACCTTTGGTTAGACATCTTAGTCTACCCGACTTTGACTTCAACTTGAAGGAGCAAGTTTTCGCATCTGTTGTTGAGTTGCAAAGTCAGGATCCACTAGGAATCTATTCTAGACCGACCTATTGGCCATAAATCTATCTTACTCTTCCCTGGTGATCACTTTTTTGCACTCTTAACTGAGGTTTAGAATACTGTTTCTTGATTAATACAACAAGAGTGTAGACATGTCATAAAGTGCTGTCTAGGATATGCCTCTAACCTGGTTCTATAATCTAACCTACCAATACACAACCACATCATTTTAGGGAAAAAAACTATTCAATTTGGAGCGAACTTGCGTTTGAATAAGAAACTAAGCACAACCAGCCAGAGAAACAGGTCATTACTATAAAACTACATACAATTTTCACCAAGCAAACAACCGAATGATGACATCAGCATTCATCAATCAAGGATCAGACAATACTTATCCAGAAATCATTTTAATATTTGTTAGAATTTAGCGATTGTATCAAAACATGGAAAAGATAGCAATAGATACACAGGAAAATGTAGGAAGATACAGCAAAGTGATTATAAAACAGCAACGATAGTTAGGATTTGTTTAATGCGGAACACATGCCTACACAGTCAAAGACTACATAAGGAAAATGAGACATAAACGTAAAATTGTACAGGGACACAGATAGCAATGTAATTCTGATTTTTTAACAGACATCAAATTGAAGAGTCAAAACCTCTAGTAGTAGTTGCTTAAATCTCTTCTGACTTCAGAAGAAAAGTTCCTCAGCACCTCCAAGTCACAGCTGACAAGAGCTCCTGCTGCTTCCAGCATAGCACGAGTGACGTCTGTCGCTTCTGGACGTGAAACCCTCCTACCTGAGTTCTCTTAACAACACATTCAGCCTGGATTTCAGTCATATTACTAAATGCAACAGGAGAAAATCCTGCAGAAGCAAAAAGATTTCTCCATGGGGGCATCCGATCAGGGGATCGGAGGCGCCCCAAGATCATGTTCTCAATGCTAGGCTGGAAGAGAGACCTCTCTATCTTTTTCCCAATGTCTGGAGTTAAATTAGCAGCATCAATACTAGCTAAGAGTGTCTCATAATACTGGAGAGCATGGATGAGGTGATGCTTTAAGGGGAGTTCAGTACGTTCACATCCACGTTCCAGTGATACAACAACTTTAGGAGATAGTTGCTTCATGCAGTGAAGAAGTGAAGGAAATGCAAACAGACAGCTTGAAATAGACCAGATAGGGAAATTTATAGCAATTGCCTCACACTCAGATGACCTCAAGGTGGATAAGGGATAAGACTTAGGGTCAAAGGAATCCAAGTTAATAACTTCAAGCTCAAATCGTATTCCCGCATCATTAGCAAACTGTGTCAAACTTTCATGCATGATGCCAATTTCGACAGAGTGGTGGGTTGATGGGGAGGCAAAGGCTGTAATCTTTAGAGAAGTTGCCTTTCTATTGCTACTTGGAAGCTCTTGCATAAACGAGGACCATTGAGCACCAAAACCAATGTCAAAATCTATTATGTGAATTTGCTCAGCATCCCCAAGAGCTTCAAGAATAGCCTGATTGGAAGTGAAATTCATGAACTGGATAAGTGGAGATATTTCGGAAAAGGCCTTGTAAGCATCCATTTTAAGCACACAATCAAATGGGGTGGGACTTCTTGGAAGCAAAAATGTGGATGTGCAAGGCAAAAGGAAAGGCAACTGCAGAGCCTCCTTGATATAAAAAGCAGCCCTCCTTGAGGGTTTCCCAATGGGAGAAAGCTGTTGATTGAGCCGCGCCAATATCATTTGCGCGTTTGAGAATTGTCCAGCCAGCAATAGTTCAGAGGCCTGAAAAATCTGGTCATAAATAAACTGTTGTTCCTGCAATTGATGACGAGGCACCATCAAATTACCATTACCACCACCACCAGCTGCCTCAAGCTTAGGTACAATCAATGGCTTTGGCTGAAACTGGTGAGGAGGCAGCAAATTGACCTGTGGTTGCATTTGTCCCAGTGGCTGTTTCCTCAACATGAAGTCACAATTGGCATCAAAAAATGGAACTTTGGGCAATAGAGAACCTCCGAGGGTACCCGAATTGTGGCGTTTGGGCGGAGGCTGTTCTTGATTGATGTCATAAGACGACCCTAAAATGTTAACACAAGCAACATTCTGGAATTGAGTTTGGTTTGCCATTACTTGTGGACCAAAAGGTTGAGGCTTCTGTTCTAGAGAAGGATTGACATTCAGGTTTTCGAAGTTATTGTTTCGACTATTTATTGAATCTATGACAGAACTAAGTTTTTCAATGTTGGCATTCAGACAGATATTTGAACCAGAAATAGAGACATTATCTGAATGAGCTAAAGAACCTGTAGCTGAAACCTCAAATCCAGAGCTTTGAAGAGAGACTCCACAACCCAAATCCCCATTGAGTAATTGCTTCAAGCTGACTGACGGGTCCTCCACATCGCCGGAAATCCACCGGAGAAAGCTTTGGTCGGAGCCGGCAAATTCAGGCAACAAATTATCCAAATCTCCAAATCCAAGACCAGATTTTTCAGGCTCCAACCCTACCGTGAATGGCTGCAGCTCCGTCACAAACTCCTCCTTCCGGCCATCAGTTTTCCCACTTCCGACACCGGGAACTGCAGTATTTCCACCATGTTGAGCACCATAAGAGCACGAGGAAGATGAAGCTGAAGGACTTGGACTTCTTGTATCCAACACAGAAACAGGTTCATTTCTTGTAAAGTTTGCATCTTTCTTGCAAATTGCTGCTTCTGGTGAAGAAGATGAAGAAATTGAAGGCACAAAACCAGAAACACCAAGAACCCCTTTTGCTGGTAGGCTGCTACTTTGAGGTATTACAATCATCTGAACAGAAAAACAAAAAAAAAAATCAGCAAACCCCACCACAAAAACAGCAACAAAAGAGGGAAAAATGGTTTTCTTGCCTTTTTCTACCTGGTGGATCTTATATTTTACCAAGATTTTACCAAAAATATGAACTTGGTCTCCATTTCATCTGACAAACATTGAAAAAAATCAACAAAAATCAAGAAGATATTTCATTTCTTACCTTCAAGATCTTATTTTTCTACCAAGATTTCTTCAAGAACAGCTTCTTTTCCACAGAAAAACAAATCCCACAAACAGAAAACAGAGTCATTTGCTGTAAAAATATAAACTTGGTCCCCATTTGAGCTCCATTAAAGCAAATAACCCTATAATCCTCTGGTTCTTCTTGCTCTTCACTATTCTTGTCTATGGGTTGCCTCTTTTCTTTGTATAGACTATAGAAGCTAGGGCCAGTAGCTAAGCTTTCTTGATTTTCTTCTGCTTTAATTTTTTTTTTTTCTTTGTTTTGTTCTGACCTCTTTTATGTCGCAGTCTGTAGAGTCACCCTCTGTTCTGCCACGGATGTCTGCATCAGAAAAAAAGTAAAACAAGGTGACCCTCTTTCCTCTATCTTCCTCTGTTTTCTCTCTACTCTACTCTACGGTACTTCTTCACCCCCATTCTTTGTTTTCATCTTTACCCTTCTCTCCTCCCCATCCCCTTCCTTCTTCGTATTTATATTGAAATTTGATTAAATTTAGATTAAAATTTCATTAATTTAAATTTGTGATATAAGTATTACAATGTATACAATAAATGAAGGAAAATTATTTTGGCCAAAAAATTTGATCAGAATGATATTTTACCATTTTAACTTTAATATATTTTAATTAAAAAATTTAAAAAAATCAGTTTATTTTAAAATAAAAAAGATATCATACATTTTTAAAAAATTTAACCAAATTTTCTAGCCATTTAGCATTATCCTAAATGAAATATTGGTTTAGAGTATTTGAAAGAATCTACAAAACCAATAACGAGCATAGTTGATTGTAGAATCTGTACCCTCACGCAATCTTATCTATCGCTCAAGCTAACTTTCGATCGAAGACTATTGTTGAAAAATATTTTTTCTTTCCGTAACATGAACAAGAGAAGAAATACCTTAGAGTGAGATCTGAATATAAGAAATAAGACTCATTTAAACATATATTTTACTTTTTAAAAAGATTATAATTTTATGAATAAAACCCTCATAAATTGGTCTTATGAAAATTAAATTTAAAATTTATAATTAAATACTAGTTAATTCAAAATTTTGTAAATAAGAGTGGATAAATTTAATCAATCTCAATACAAATATTGAAATTTGGAATTTAAAATGGATGAGCAGCAAATAATAAAAAAGTTATTTGTCAGTTTTTGAGGTTAACGAGAAGAAAGTGGTAAAAAAGTCATTTTAACTTTGGTGACATGTGTTTTTACCCATCGGGAAACGAGAAGGGAGAAAAAGGTAATAATAGAGCAGGGTCCGCACCGCAGGCAAATTGGAGGTCACTGAACTATTAAAAAGTACGATATAGTCCCTTGAGTTCTGTTATCTACTGTATAGTCCTGTAAATTATATATTTTTCTTGTGGGGATGGAAATTGGGACCATTTTGTAGTTTTCTATAGGGTGAAAAATATAATTTAAAATGAATCAAATTGAGCCTATAAGTACTAGTATTATATGGTCCATCAAGTACTGTTTGCTAGTACTATTTAGTCCTGCAAAATTTATTTTCAAGTCCTTTTCTTAAATATAAAGATCTTATGTAGGATATATTAGTTATGATGTTATTTAATTTTTTAATTAAAATGATTTTAAGCCTATTTTTTAACTAAGTCAAGTATTGAATAATCCTTTAATGTTCGTCCTTCTTGTATGTCTTTTTTTTAAAAAAGTTGAAAGTGTTATATTGAAGCTTTTTGTTTTGAAATTTCAAGTTACAAATGCAAAATCATAATGAAGTTGGAATCTTTATCTTCCATTTTATCATAAATGTCAAAGTTGAAATTTTGAATTTTTTAAGTTTGACATGTACTTTATTTGAAAAAAAAGGGTAAAATACTGTGAGTGGAAGAAAAATTTCTTCCAAAAATATAATATGAACAAAATTTCAAAATCTATGGACAAACAAAAATTAAAGAAGACAACAATAACATACCCCATGAAATTTCACATGTGGTGTATAGGAATTAGGAAGGATAGAGTGAATCCAAATTCATACTTCTACCTTATGGAAGTAAGGAAACTATTTTCGGAGGATCCTTGACTCGAGAATAACATATCAGAATAATGAAAAGGAAAACGGCAGGAGAAACAAAACCACTTAAAGAAACATATAGCAATCACATAATAATGTGATAACCTAAACACAAATAAACAATAGAAAATGACTGAATAAAAAATAAAAACACTATAAGAAAACGACTAAACCCCTCAAAAATCAAGACAACACTTCATACCTACTAACATTCTACCCTAATACGCGACCTCCACACCCTCATATCTAATGACATGTCCTCGATAATATGGAGTTGCGTCATGTCCTGTTTAATCATCTCTATTCAATATTTTTTTGGATTACCTCTACTTTTTTGGTACCCGTGATATCTTGCCTCTCGCACCTCCTCACTAGGATATTTGCGCATTTGTTTTTCATATGTACAAATCATCTTAGTCTTGCTTCCTTCATCTTGTCAAACTACGAAGATCACTTTCACCTTGTCACATATATCTTCATTTCTAATCTTACTAGTTCTTGTGTGCTCACACATCCATCTCAACATCCTCATTTTCACGACTTACATCTTCTGCACATGAAAATTCTTGACTGACCAACAGTACTCTGCCCCATATAACAACTTCGATCTAACCATTACTTTGTAGAACTTACCTTTACATTTAGGTGGTACCTTCTGCCTTCGGAGACAAGCCTCCATTTCATCTACACAACATCAATACAATGAGTGATATCATCATCGATGTTTCCACTTACCTGAATTACCGACCCAAAATACTTAATCTCAAATATCTGATTAAACACTAGCTTATTTGATAGTTAAAAGATATACTATCAAAAATAACGAACCAAACTGAAGAGAAATT
Organism: Solanum tuberosum; assembly: GCF_000226075.1. Classification (NCBI taxonomy): domain Eukaryota; kingdom Viridiplantae; phylum Streptophyta; class Magnoliopsida; order Solanales; family Solanaceae; genus Solanum; species Solanum tuberosum. The sequence goes on from NW_006239126.1 coordinate 667,445, forward strand.
AAGACGATTGAAATAGTCATAAACTTCACATTCAAGTGTTCATCTTTTACAAAAAAAAACAAGTTAAGTTGAATAGTTTTATATTATATTTATTAAAACGAGATAATAATATACTCTATTTATAATCGTACCTAACTAATATGTGAACCAAACCACTTTGCGATTTTTAAAATGACAGTGGAACATCCCTTGGAATATTGTGCAAATTGTGGTACAATTATTTTGGAAGTTCTCAAATTTTCACGACAAAATTGTTGGTGCAAATTGAGGATTGAAAATAACCTTAGCTTGCAGATATTTTGTCCTCTTTTGCTGCGTAGACCAAGGTTTTGCATGTAAAAATAATAATATTAGTACATGATTCGTATAAATTTTCATACTCAAATTGAATTGAGTTAAATGTGTTATTTAAAATTAAATCGATCAATAAAAAAATGATTTAAAAATCATAATATAAAGGAGGGAAAGTAGTATATTAATTTTATTTGATGATTAAATAAATTATAAAAAAATGTGTAATTCCCTTGTCATGCTAAGACGCTTTCACCGAGGGTATACCATTAGCTAAAAGATTAGTTAATGAGTCCTGCAATACGCAATTCAAATTTCTACGAAGCGTTAATGTGGACATCAAACACTATTGGGGTGGATTTTTTTTTAAAAAAAATTTAGCTAAAAGATTATGGAAGATATAAATTAGTGTGGGAAGGTTAATAAGTAATTGGGCATAGTATTTTGTTATTCGATTTCTATTAGCTATGTGCTATTTCTTGTATTTCGACATAGTATGTTGTAGGTATTGTTCTTTTCTTTTTCTTTTTTTTCTTTTGAAACTGCTTTCTCATGTTATTTTTAGTAGTTTGTTAGAGCTTTATCATCACTTTTGTTGGTATTTCTTTTCCGAATTGCTTTGTTATGTGTTTTCTTGAGTTTGAGATCGTCTATCGCTCTCTACCTTTCAAGATAGAGATAAGTAAGTTCTCATACAAACCATCCACCGTAAATACATTAATACGTTTACACTAGATATGTTATTACTAAATGTTTGATGAGTTACTTTTGAATTTATCATAAATTCTAAATATTTTATCTCACTTTATTTGAATTTTATTTTATTTTTTGTAAAAATGAGAGAAAAGATATCAATTTTCTCGTATTTAAAGCACTTTTTCAATTACTGAAGTTTGAAAATAAAATCCAATATTTCATCTAATCTTTAATCTTTCCCGCTTAAATCAAATCAAAACGAGTAAAGTTCTCTATCCGGTCTGGAAAAAAAACCCGGTTTATTTCTCAGTAGTGAAGCGTTTGAAGTCCAAATAAAGTAAAGCGCGTGGGTCAAAGAAAGTTAAACCATGGTTAATAAATGACGGCGAAGTTCCCCCGTTCCTGGATTTATTTACCCGCTTAACTTTTTTACTTTTTTACTTTTTGCAAAGTTGCAAGGATAAAACGGTAAAAGAGTGACCAGTCAGTATTCCTTTTTTTCCCCTTTTTTATTTAAGCTTTGCAGGCTTTTGTTTTTCCTCAAGTTGCTATCTAGGGGTATTTTGGTCCATAAAAAGACTAATCATTTTTCCCCTTTTGTCTCTTTGTTTAAATTAAAGTAGAAATATTGAATTAAGGATTAATTTTGCTTGATTTATACTCCTTTTTATCCCATTATTATATAATCTCTCTGTCTCTAATTAGTTGTCAACTTTTGAATTGACACACTTATTAAGAAAATAATTATTTACATAGTGAATTTATCATTTTACCTCTATTAATTATGATGTTAATAAATTTAAAACTTAAGAGTTTCAAGAAGCTCTACATTTTTCAAAGTAATTAATTGAGGGTATAATAAGTAAAAAATAAATTATTCTTTCTTGATTTATCAAAATAGACAAGTAATTAGCGACAACTAAAAAAGGAAAAGTGAACAAGTAATTAGGGACAAAGGGAGTATATTACTAGTCAATTTTCAACTCCAATTTAGAAGGTAACAATTGCATTCGAGGATAACCTATTTTTACTACTTTGAAGCGTATGTTGAAATTAATGCATTCAAATTTTCCTTACTAATAACGTTATAACCTTAGATAAAAATATTGAAAGTTTACTGTCAAATATCATATCTGAATTATTGCAACTTTTAATATAAATACATGAAGTTAATACTAAAACAAATAAACTTGTAAAATTTGTATATTGGGGTTATAATAGCATAAAACGGTGAAAAGCTCTACCAACTCTTTGAATTAATTGGCATGCCTCTGCAAATTGAACGTTCAAATATAACTTCAATTTTTAAATACTTTAATCACCTCTCTTAGGCAAATGATATGCAAAATGACAGACATGCCCTTGAGAATTTGGCATATTTACCACAAGGCTAAAGGTAAGCTTTTCTTTTGAGTTAAAGCTTAGGAAAAGAAGGTCGTTTTGGCTGAGCATTGTTCACTTTTTATACCTTCCTATTTTTAAGTATACTTTGTAGTAAAAATTTAGTTCCTCGTAAACTGAGCCAATTTCATTGCTTTTTTAGGCAATTAACTACTGTTTCTTTACCTTTTTCCTTTTCTCACCTTTTATAATTTATGGTTATGACATATGGGACCACATTATTTTTTTCTTTCGGACTTCGGATCAATTTTTACACAACTCAATTATTTTCATATGATATCAACTACTTTCCGTTAACAATAGATATTTATGTAATTCTATCTATCAAAATCACGATAAAAAATTACTTAGTTTTTGTCTAAGATACGAACTTGAGACTTCACATTCTCTTCCTACTTCGTTGACCACTAAACTATTTTCTTGAACCATATTTTATTGTAACATATGAAAATAATATAAAATAATAATAATAATTCTTGGAGCAAACTATACTCTGATTGAGATTTAAGGTGTTTTGGACTAAGCATTATAATCAATATTTTATTTTTCAAATTAAGGTTACAAATCTTTAGTGTCACCAAACAGGAATTACATTTGCTTGAACATTAATAAAAACATAATTTGCCAAAAAGCTTGGCCTAATTAATTATTTTTCTTCTGTTGATAAACTTTTAATATAGGATAGGATTAGCTTTTTTTTTCTTTCCCCTAATGGTTAATAGATCGAGTACGAAGGTGGGAGGTTTGGAGTTATAAAATTATATTTGTGTTTAATAGGATATAGTTAGTGCAAATCGAGATGTTTAATAGGTAGTATGCGAAGATGAAGTATCGAAATGAAAATTCATGACAAGTTTGAAGGGTCGCCAATATATATGGCGTTGAAACAATATACTTTTTATAAGATTATCATATATCATCAACAAGAATTGTGACGGAATGAATAAGATTTCTTCATCTTTAATCAAAAAATTTAAATTGAGCACTTGAACTTTGAGAGTGTTGAAACCCTGGGTAGGAGCACTTTTTCCTATAATTGGTCATACACATTATGAATTTAAATTAATTTGATTATTGAAATAAGACCGGCAAGATTATTCGATGCCCTTAATAAGCAAGGAAATGAGACATAAAAGTGAGATTTGATTTTGTAGCTTTTTATCAAATTATTTTTAATTTTATGTGATTTTTACAAAAAATAATAATTTTCCACAATATAAAATAGAAAATACAGTAGATATCTCATAATAGTAACATGGAAGTAAGATAGCAAGTAGCAACCACAGCCACTTAATTAATATGTTTGTATTCATCGAAAAATGTTGAAACATATGTTAAAAAAGGAGGACCTAAAAATGGAAACATTGACCAAAAAGAGTGTTTTTTTGCCTAGCAATCTTGTCTTTCTTTGATTTCAAATTTTTCGTTTCTTATAGATAAATTTTCACATGTTATAAACTTATAATCCATCAAAAAGAAGACAAGGGAAAAATGCATAATCCAATAAGAAAGAAGCGGTGAGTCGATCCGCAATTTTATAAAGCATTTTTATTTTTTTAATATAAAATTTTCAACGTAAATCTAAAATTAATCGACTCTATTATAAATATATCAGAGTGACTTGAGAAGTGAGCAATTGTAAAGTGAAACATTTCCGCATCAAATTGCTCTCTTTGTGACCAAGAAATTAACTTTGCTTAATACACATTGTGTTGCCCACTAGGTCAAATTGATGTTTTATATATCTGTCATCCTTTTTTGGGTATTATAATTAAATAATTCTTTTTTTCTCCGACATTCATATTTTATTCTTCATGTCCATTGATTAACTTTTTATTACATTTATATAATTAGTGCCACATTCCTCACACACACATATATAATTTAAAATTTCTATGTGAATTGTGCGTGGTAGGATGATTATGATCTTATTATTCTTAAGTAGAGGTCTCAATTTGAGTCCTACGTATTGGTAACAATTACATTAGAGTGTGCTTTTTTCTTAAATAGGTCTTATGTGGTGCGAATCTGAATTACAAAATCCTAACATGAATATCAAACACTGAATAGAAACCATAAATAATATACTGTTCTTAATATTGATGTGTTCTTTCGAACATATATTTATTCAATCATGTTAGTAGCAACATAGACTTTAGATTTGTCTGATAATTATTGGACATGGATAAGCATTAAGCCCTTGCCTTGTAAGACTAAGCTACAAAAGATGGTTTGAAATTTCGATGCGAATCGTAGTAAGATAAATAGGATTTCTCTACTTTTAATTAGAAAGTGTCAGTTTGAGTCCTACGTATGATAAAAATCATGTCAAAGTGGCTTCTTTCCTAATTAGGTATTACATAGTGTGAATTCAAATTAATCGAAATCATAACATGAATACCAAACACTCGATAATGTTACATTCCTCACATTCCCTCCAAATAAAGTTTGAAAGTTCTATGTGAATTATGGTAATTATGATGAGTAAAATATTACTACTCTTAACTTGAGGTATCTATTTTGAGTCCTACGTATGATAACAATCATATTAAAATGTGTTTTTCCTTTAATAAATCTTACATGTCGCGAATTCAAATTAATTAGAATCCTAACAGAAATATACCAAAGTACACTCAATAGAAACCAAAAAGAAAAAAAAACTTCTTTAGTATACTGTACTTAATATTGATATGTTATTTCAAATATATTCAATCATGTTAGTAGCAACGTATAGACTTTTAATTTGTCTGTTAATTACTGTACATGGATAAACATTAAGCACTTGCCTAGAAAGACTAAGCTACAAAAGATTGTTTAATTCACTAATAAGCCATAATGTTTGATTGACCTAATCATTGATGATAAAGCAAATAGGATCAATTAATTAATCCAGAAGTCTATTTTTTATTAATAATAAATATAAAAATATATTCTCTTCACATCCATGATATTCATTACTTAATTGTAATTAATTGGTGATTGTATAATTATTTATTTTTATCATCTAATATTTAAATTATTTGATATGATATAAATATCGAGTATGAATATATATTTACCTGAAAAAGTAAAATCCCCAAAAGAGTGATTTGATTACATGATTGATCAATCAAAGTCATACAACCATTCATAGTGGTGTCACAGCTAACTCTTCAACCATAATAATCAACAATTATTTAATTTTCCCCCTAATATAATTCAAAACTAAAGCAAGTAGAAGTTTATGATATACTCAATATAATACCTACCTAAAACTAGTTTAGAAGTGACAAATGAAAGCCCATATAGTCAAAGTCTCCCCTTAATGTGTTTGGTAGGTAGGAAAACATTTTTCTATAAAATATTTTTTAAAAATTTATATTTGATTAATCAATTTTTTTGAAATATTTATCTAGAAGTTAATTTATTTATTTTTAAATGAGAAGAATAACTTTTCTGATTGAAGTAAGAAAAATAAAGTTGAATAGGTGATATTTCCTATTGATTGTGTCCTTTTTAGTTCACACCCTACAACACAGCTCATCTTCATCTTAACCCCAAGAAGGACCATCCACTACCAAGATAAATACATATATATACACATGATTTTTTTCGAAGTTAACGGATGCACGTGCACCCCAACAAATAAAGATGGGTCCGCCTCTAGATTGACACAAGTGTCATTTCATTAAAAATTAAAATCGCTCCTAATTGGAAAAATTAGTGCATAAAAGTATGTCAAGTTTAACCGACTAAAATTTGGATAGGTTATTAACTTTTTATTTAATAATTCAATTCATTTTGATCGCTAAAGTTCAATCAATCTAAAGTTGGTTGAACTTATGCTAAGTATGTTATCCAAATTGAGATTAAAGTGTTTAAATATTCTTTTTGTTTGATATATGTATTACATATAACTGTAATTCAAAAGGAAGAAAACGTTTTATTAATTTTTTTTAAAGAAAAAAACAAATTTACCACTAGACAGTGTCTAGCGGTCTTTTATTAAAACATAAAAAATATCAATAGGGACAAGTACAAGCAAGGAGAGTTAATTCTTACCTTACTAATCCTAATGAAGTACCTAACTTCTCTACCTAACAAGCATGAAGAAAATAAGAGCTAGAGAGAACTAAGTATTTTCTGATCATCACAGAGCTTGTAATACACTCCATGATGATATCACAAATGAGGATGCTTAAATAATGTAAAAATATGTCATTCAAGAAGAAAGTTGAGTTACCAGCCTCAAACTTTCTATTACTAAAGCATGAATTAAAAAAGATTGATTGCCCATCAAAAGTAACTTGAAGTATTTTTCTCTTGTCTTCTTCTTCAAACCTATCCAACAACACTTGATGATTCATACTTTATTTATGGATTTATTGGATCTAGTTGAACCTATTGATACTGTCAAATGATTTTATTAATTTTGTTTGATAATTATTAAACAAATAAAAAGCAATCAAGAAAATTAAAACTTGATAAGTACATTATTCACGTTGGATTGACCATTATTTAGCCATCTTAACCTATTTTATCTCAACTTAAATAAGTTTGGGCAAATTACAGAAATTGCATACTTTTAAGGTAAAATTACAATTTATCCCTTAAAAGTTTATAACTACAGAAATCCCTCAAACAGATACAATAATATAAGAGCTGATACATTAAACTGATGCGCGAGATACATTAATCGTTAAGTAAGATACATTACATTTTATATATGATACACTAATCTGATGCGCGAGATACACTAATCTGATGCGCAAAAATGAGGGATTTTTGAGATTTGTAAAACTTATAGGGGATAATGGTAATAATAAACTAAAATGTGGGATTTCTGTAATTTTTCCAATAAGTTTTGGATTATATTTGCATTAACTTTTCAAAATTTAAATAGTAGCCTAAAAAAGATATTTGCACAAATCAGTCCACTACCATACTGTAGGCTACATTTATCAACAGTCCATGTAGTTATTGGGCTAGCTTGAACAGAAAAGCCCAGACAAGTAATTTAATATAAGCCCATTAATAATTTCAAAATTATTGTTTCTAGGGTAGTTCTTAAAAAAAATCTTCTTTATTACCATTGAAACAATTTCATATTTAATCAATTATTGATAACTAAGATGCCATTTAATGATTTACAACAATATAAGAACTTCAAATTTAAGCTCCAAATTACATGATCAAACGCCTACTAATAATAATAATAAGCACCACAGACAAGCATTTTTTTTTATAAAAAAAAACCTATGTAGATTGTAATATAAGGATTACTATTCCATGTATCATTATTATTCTATCGTATAATTAGGAATAAATTAATATATAATTGATATAGTAATTATACCAAAAATAGTGATTCAGGTCTATAAAAACCAATCAAAAACTAATAAAACATACCCACTCCATCAAATATGTAATTAATGGCCTAATTGACTTATAACACGTTAATACAGTTCGAAAAGTTTGAAGTAGCAAACGAAAATTTAATATATACCTAACTACATTAATTTATTACGGTTACGTAATGGCAGAAGTTTAATAATATACATTACAATATCTATCTGTCATTTAATAAAAAGAATATAAAATATGCATTGGCACACGCCCAATTAAAAAATGGATTTTTCGTCAAAAAAATTACAATTACAATAAACTATTCAGTAAAACTCATAGGAGAATAGAGTATACACAAATTTTATCACCACCTTTGAGTTTAGGTGGTACCTTCACAACACACAAAACCTCAAAGGTAAACCTTCATTTCATCCAAACCACCTATTGTAGACTGTAGTGTGTGATATCAAAGTCGATGTCGCCACTGTCCTAGGCTACAGATCCAAGCTATTTAAAGTTTTTTTTTTTTTGAGATTGTGTGACAAACCTTAGTTCCACGTCCGGTTCATCTATAACCATACTGAATTTGCACTCCAAATATTTTGTTTTGATCTTGAACAACTTGGTGATTCCTTTGGACTTAGAGTCTGTCTCCAAACCTCCAAACTAGCATCGCCTATATCCCAAATCTCATCAATCAATGCGATATCCACAGAGTCAAAAATGTTTTCCATAGAGTTTTGATAAAAAAAAATTAATTTTTTTTATAAAATGACATACAATAAATAATTTCCCATCTAAACAGTAGTCTAATACCATCGTTAATTTCAATTACATTCAAAAAATTTAATTAAAAATAAATAAATGATATCTATTTTAGCATTTAGCGGTGTAATTCAAGACTATCGAATTCCAAAAGGCGAAAGACGAAAGAAGACAAAGAAAGCAGTACACTTGGATTATTCTTAAGGTATATCCCCTTTTCCCTTTCTTTTTTTTTATAAAGATTTTCCGCTCGTTGATCAAATTTGAATTCACGTATTTCAACGCTTAATTATTATGGATAAAATTCAGAAGATCAATTTCAAAATATGTAATTAAGGACGAAGAAATTTCAATAATAATCTATATTAATAATATATTGGTATATCCTTCCTTGAATCCTTGTGGTACAGGACACATCGTTTACACTTTACAAAGTGGTCCTTAATAAGGACTCCTTATATTAAAAAAGGGAAAAAGGATAAATATATCTCCGAATTATCGTAAATGGTATGCAAATACCCTTCGTCATATTTTTGGGACATTGATGCCCCTGCCGTCCAAAAACTAGAGCATATATACCTTTTAGAGTGAATGACATATATGCTCTAGTTTTTAGATGGCATGGGCATCAATGTCCCAAAAGTATGACGGAGGGTATCTGCATACCATTTACGATAGTTCGGACATATATTTGTCCTTTTTCCCTTAAAAAAATAAAAAAAAGCCTCATCAAATTTCCTAGTTAATGGATCTATCACAATCGTTTATCTTCGAAAAATAAAATAACTTTAAGAAAGCATTAAAATAAATTGACTGGGGAGAAAAAGTCGAACACTAATTTATTAATCATGAAAAGTTCATTAGAATTCTTTGCCAAGTACTTGCCAACCAAACAATAATGCTATAATATAAGTATATTTTATATAACTATTAAACAATCTAATTATTTTTTTTTTTGAAACATACAAGAAACCTACTCCGTGGTACAATAAATAAACTTTATAAATACATTTATCAAAATAATTGAATCGTTTTCTTCCATTTGCATTTTTGGTCCAAATTACTCTATTACTTGAATATAAAACAAAAAGTGTATATATATATATATATATATTTATTTTTTTTATATTTTTTTTATCCAAATTACTCTATTACTTGAATATAAGTCATTTTGCTAAATGTGAAATTCATGAAAATTAGATAAGCCATTTTGCTAAATGTGAAATTTCATTGCAAACCTTGCATCTAGCCCTAAATAAAAAAATGATCTTTAACGGCACTTAATTAACGGCAATAGTTCAATTGTCGCTAAATGTGTATTTTTAGCAATAATTAGTACTCTTTGTATAGGTCCCTAAAGCCTTTAACGACATTGGATCTAATGACACTTAACTAATGCCGGTAAAGACTTTAGCACTCTTTATTAATGTGTCTATTTATTGCCGCTAAAAGTTATTTTTGTTGTAGTGTAGCTGTGTAAACTTTATATTATTAGAAAATTATCTCAAAGATTAAGTTGAGTTTGAGTAGGATAATCACAACTTCTTTGGATGATTGCTACCAAATACAGTCTTTAGTTTAAATACAACATGTCAAAACTTGATTGTTACTTAAATTTTATTATATTATATTGTTATATTTATTGTTGTGTAACAATAAATTTTTTCATTTTATGCAATAATCAAGTTGGTATATTAATGCGTTATCACTTTTTCCACAATCACTAATCTTTGAATACACACGGGATAAATCCTCTCATGTGCAATAGCTTGCAATAAGCAAATCCTTTCCAATGAGTTTAACCGAAAAAAGAACTACGTGGGACATCTCCTAACACCTCTTTTTGGAATACCACACTCGTTGCACCAAATTCAACCGAGTGAAAACGAATTTAATGTGATTCGATCTCTGATTACTTTTATGAGATACCCTTACTGCATCAACTCAACCATCATTTCGAGTTAAAATGGCTGAAAAAAGAATTGAATCACCATTTCAAACACCCTTAAGCGTTGAACTATCCAACAATCATAATTTTATTTATTTATCATATCTTTAATAATACTATTTTAAATTTTATCCTTTAAATCACTAATATGTGACATTACAATAGTATAACTTTGTTCAAATATTATAGTCATAAATTTATCTAATATTACAACAATAATATAACTTTATTCAAATATTATATAAATAAAAATAATATCAAATAAAACTCAAAGTCATGAAATTTACCCAAAAGTCAAATATACAAATGGATAGAAAGAAATAATCTTCAATTTAATTAGACTTTTTTTCTTCTTCTTCTTGAAGCCCACGTCTACCAATACTTGCGTGTATAAAGTATAGTCTAAAAAGTTCAAAGAGTTTTGGATAATGATTATTTTATACATCAAAGAGTCCTAAATCAAAGCAAAAGCAAAGTCATCAATTACTCAACCTTCATTCTTTATCTTTTTTTCTCTCTATTGACCATCATATTTTCACAAAAAGGTTGGTTCTTTACTCCTTTTAATCGGTATTATTTAATTTTTTGATGAATTTGGATGTTTATTTTACTTCTAATAGTTAAAGATTCAAGCTTTATCAATTGGGTTATTTCTGTTATATGTTTTTGATGAATATTTTCTTGATGGGGTTGTTCTAGAAGCAGCAAAATTAAAAGTTCTTTGTGGGTTTGATTAAGTTTGTATCAGTTTAGGTCAAAAGATGATTACTTTGAAGTTTTGTGTTTGTGTTGGTAGAATCAGTTGATTGTTCTGTAAAGCAATTGGGGTTATTTGGGTTGTGGATGATGTGTTAATTAAGTCAATAATTCTGCTTATTTGATTGTTTGATTCAGGAAAAATGGCTAAGAGCTCATTCAAGCAAGAACATGATCTTGGTTTGTTTGGATTCTTGTTTTTTAGCCTTTTGTAGTTTCTGTTGTGTTATGATTTTCTTTTTGTGAAAAGAATTGTGGGTGTTGGTGATTGTTTTGACTCTGTTGTTTTGGATGATCCTTCAGAGAAGAGGCGCGCTGAGGCTGCTAGGATTAGGGAAAAATACGCAGATAGGATTCCGGTGAGAACAAAGTTTATGTCAATGGATTTTAATTTTCTGTGGTAGCTGGTAGTTTCAATGTGAATAATGTGATTTATTGATTTTATTGACAAAAGCATTATGAAATTTGAACTATTGCCTTGTAGTAAAAACTGCATATGTTGTTTTTTGGTGTTTTTCTGTGTTTGAGAGGGTTAGAGCTCCACGTTGGTCAGGGAACGGATTGGTGATTTGCTTATATAGATTTGGAAATTCTCATGGGCCGAACTATCATATCTTTACATGTCCCAGTCCACACTCCAGTTGTTCCTGGGCATGAAGGGGCTGTTAGAGTGGTTAGAGTCCCACGTTGGTTGGGGAACAAACTAGTGGTTTGCTTATATGGACTTGCTCAATCCTCCCCTTTGAGCTAACTTTTGAGGTTGAGTTGGGCGTAGGTGTCATATCTCTACATTCTGAATAGACTTCGAGTCATTGGCATTGGTACAATGCCAAGTTGTCTGTGGTGAGATTATCTTTTAAACAAATTTGGATTCAACCGGTATAAATTTGGAAGTAATATAGTTGAGCTTTCAGAATTCCAGACTTTCCTCTTCTTGCCTCTTACTTGCAGTTCTCTGTTATTTACTATTCTCAAAAGGTAGTGACTGATACAAGGGATAAGTGGTGTTATAATGTGATTGCATTGAAATTTCCTTGTTTCACTACCAAATGGAAATTGCCATAGAATCTGAATCTTCTGTATCTAGTTATTCAAATACCATCTCAATTACATAAGAAAGAAATATAGGTGTTCTCACGTGGTGACCGGGAAGAGAACCCAAATAGTTCCACTGGACGCCTAGTACCACAACTAACTCACAGACCAACTGGGAGCCTCAGGGCAGATAATGAACAGACTCTGGAGTTTTGATGAAGATGAATGAGTTTCCTCTTTATTGGCAACGTAAGTTCCCATATTCATCCGAGACTTGCATGCACAATAGAAAAGGATAATACACCGTGAAATTATTGAAGGCACCTAACATGCTTTCCGAGTCTGAATAAAACAACAAAGGTAATAACACATTCTTGTTGACATGTCTCTTGGTACTATCAATTCTGTTTTCCTGATCTCCTAGTTCTACAATTCCAATGTCACCGGTGGTTTCATCTATATCAAGTTGACAATTAAGTCAGAATCTTAGATTGCTTTTTCCTTGTCCAAAGGCCATCCCACTCTGTTTCTCTCAGTCTGGAAGCCCAACAGGCTCTCTTGTGTACTGAAAGGGGTATGATAGTTTTTTAGAGGTGAATGGGGTAGAGATATCTTACTGCAGATGAGTTCTTTGGTAGTTGGATGTGTTCCCCAATGATTTGAAGGTAGAAAGAATGACAATAGGTACATTTGAGTTGATCATTCGGCAAGACCTAAACTTCAAAAGTAAGAGATGAAAGAATTGCAGAGGTCGAAGTAGTAAAGCTTATTTAGTCAAAGTTTTGACGACAAAAGTATGTAGATTTGATATGATGTAAACTATAATGCAGTTTAAGTATTGATGAACAACGTCGAAACCAGTAAGTCAAATTTAAGCTAATAGAAAAAGCATGTTAATCACTTACTGATGCCTAACACAATTGCTTAGATTCTGATCCCTGGAGGTGTTGGAATCACGTGTAGACGTATATAATATGAACATTTTATGTGGATCAAGGAATAATAACAACTGCAACCACACCTCTATCCCAAGCAGCTTTAATCGGGCTACATGAATACTCACTGAAGTCTGAACAATACTTCAAAATTTGTTCATAGCAGAATATTATTTATCCTCGTCACAGTTGACAATTGTCTCAAATCAAATTGGATAATGGCCAAGAGGGTATTGTCCAATTGTAAGCTTTGATATTATGTGCCAATTATATGATTGTCGTAGTTGTCTTGTTTAAGCTCAAACTGGATATGAGTCCAAAGAGGGTGCTGTCCAATTTTCACTCAAGAATTTCTCCTTAGTATTTGTTTTATTTGGTATTATGTGCCAATCCATCCAGAATTCTGTTGTGCTCCTTTTTCACAGTATTTCTGTAATATGCAGGTGATAGTTGAAAAGGCTGAAAAAAGTGATATTCCCAACATCGATAAGAAAAAGTAAGGACTGACCAACCTTCAAGTTAATTTTTTGTTTTACTTATGTCTATGTTCGGTTGTGCTACAGCCAAGGGAGAAACATATTACCTCTCAGAAAATGTTTCAACCTGATTCCATCATTTCTTGTGTCCCTTTTCAGTTGGTGCTTTCCCTTCAGATTGGCAATTGACCTTTTCCTTAACTTGCTCATTGCTTCCTGCTACTTTGTCCCGAAGATTAGCTTAATTTAGGTGATAAATTGGTGTCATTCATGCGATATGAGATGAATATTGTCATCTCTTGTAGGCTGTACGATTCAAATTTACAAATATCTCGAATTTGACTCTTATCACCCTTTTCTTTCTCCTTTGAACATCTGTTTTTTCCTGCCAACGGGACACCACAATAAGCATGACCCTTCTTTCTATCGGTATTGCAAAAACTCGATTCATGTTTTCCTGATTGACAAAATTACAGGTATCTTGTGCCAGCTGACTTGACTGTTGGGCAATTCGTCTATGTCATTCGCAAAAGAATCAAATTGAGTGCAGAAAAGGCAATATTCATATTTATTGACAATGTGCTACCGCCAACAGGTGTTTCTTTACTACTAATATCTGTTTTTTTGGAAGCTGCCATAGCAATTTGGAGAGCAATTCTTCCTTATACTATGAAGTGAGCTGACTGTGTTTGGTTTTCTCAGGGGCAATCATGTCTGGAATCTACGATGAGAAGAAGGATGATGATGGTTTCCTCTATGTTACCTACAGTGGAGAAAACACATTCGGGGGTCTGAGCGAACTGTAGCTTTGACATCCATTCATTTGCTTATATTTCCCCTGTTTATCGTCCTGTGACACTTCTCCGTCCTGCTAAAATCTTCCACTGCTTCCAAAATCTTCAAGATTATACCGGTAAAAATTATGTATAGCATTTATTTATGTATAGTTCAAGAGCACAAGTGTTGCAATCTTCTGACTTACGATGTTAATAATCAGTCGGATTTGACCTCCTTAAAGATTGTGTCTGTGTCCGAATAATTTGCGATTTTATAAATGGGCAACACTGAGGTGCCTAATTTCATTCTTGATTGCTTTCCTATTTCAACATTCTATTTGAATTTGTGCTTACTATTGTTGCGCTTTATCTTCTTAGGCCTTTTCGGCGTGAATTCGGAATTAGTCGCCTTATCGGTCATACTATTCAGTCATACTATTCAAACTTAGTTAATGATGAAAACAAATCCTGAGGGAAATCTTGTGCCTAAAAAAATGGTGTCATATAGCTTGGGAGATTGCGAAATATATTTGAGTTTATAGACAAATTTAAGTGGTCGAAGATGTTGACTTAAGAGGGAAGATTTTTTCAAAGGGAGCATCAAGGCCTACCATTTTGTCCTTAAACTAGAGCATCTTTTCTTTTAGTAACTATGGTATTCAAACTAGTTTGCGCGACTGTCGACTAATTCCATGAAATATCTATTACCTCTTACCCAACAATAAGTATCAGGTAACTCTGTCTATCAATAACAAGTATCAGGTAACTTCACGACAGACAGTGGAAAAATCACCACTAAAACTAGAATATCTATTTGGCAATGGAAAATGAACTTGTGGGCTACGACTAGCAAATTAACGCAAAGTTTTTGTTGTAAAGGTCATGTCCACACCTTTCGTATTGGTAAAATCTTGCAAAAATAGATATTTGTCTGTGAAAGCACAACACAAGCATGGTACACTACTTTCTCTAATGTTCATATTTTCTTTCTACTTAATTAAAACAAAAATAATCAAATTTTAAATTCGTGATCTAAAGAGGAGAGCATAGAATCATATAAAAGAAAAAGTAACAGAGAATAGAGGCTTTGAGGCATGAAAAATCGACTATCATTATAAGTCCCCAAAGAAGCCGCACCGATGTGGGAGAACAATTCATTTCCTATGATTAGAGGTGGCAGAATGGTAATTTATATGGGTATCCACTCATATTTATCCATTTTAAATAGATTGGGTACTCAACTCATTTTAAAATGGGTAAAAATGAAATACTCATATTTACCCATTTAAAAGTGGATAGTTAAATGGATAATACGGGTAAAATATGTTCATTCATAAAAGAAAGAAAATTGATTAGGGGTGAGTGGTAAAGAAAGCTTTTTAAAAAAATTATTCTGATATAGCAAACTATTCTAACACCATATACCCCTCCACATAGATCAGCCAATGTTCACACTATTAAAAAATCATCGTTGAAAAATGTCTAGTGGTTATTCTAGATATTTTAATTAAATAGGTGAGAAAAAGACGAAGTAGGAGTATGTGTTTTTATATAGAGAAATTAGAAAGCTTTCCAGTATTTCAGTGAGAATCTGTTTTCCGCCATGCCTTTTCCAGTAAAAATATTTGGTAAAAATGATTGAAAAAATCATATTTTATAACGATTGTTTTATTAATTCGCGGTGGTGGGAAAACTATCTGCTTCTAGTAGTGTCATGCCTACTGCCTAGCCAGTAGGAAAACATAAATTCGAAACTCACCAAAATTTCCACAACAATATCCAATGTTATATAGTAAATGACAAGATCCTATGGCTCCTCTTAATTAGCACTTGGTATATAGTGAAATTTCTTAGGTGTAATAACATAAAATAAACAGAGAAGATTTATGCCAACTTTTGTCAACTTAAATACGTATACGAATATGAATAATCAAAGTTTAAAAACATATCACAAAATTCACCATGTTATTAACACACACACATGTCCATTAACTATTTAATTATCATCGAAATATTTTAGCTAATGTCCATACATAATTATACGTATATATATCGATCAATTAATGAATAGTGGGTTGACATGTTTCTCCAAGCGTCCTAATATACTTTACTTGTTCACCAATAATATATCGGTTTGGAGTAAGGTTAATTCTTCGAAAGAATTTTCATCCCAAAACATACATATATAGACACAAAAAAGGACTAATAATGAGATTTCTAAGGCAAAACAAGAAAGGCTAATGTCAACATAAGTTGGCACAAACAGGAAAAAACACTTGTAGTAACACATCATATTCATGATAGTTTGTTAAGGTATACAAGAATTAATACTAATGTTTTCCCAAATAACAATATGCCAAAATATCAAATTAAAGGTCTTTCCAATGGAGATTTCATTTGATCCACTAAAATTGTCAGCAGTTAGAGAAAGAAGGAGGAGCCGGAGAGCATGACATATCCGCTATGATCAGTTGAATTCAGTAATTTTGATCTAAGCGCGCTTTACATAAATAAAAATATATAATCACTAATCACTGTAACAACTTATGCTTTTAGGTGAAATTAATGTTCATATGATATATGAGCAGATAGAAGAGTGAGTTCGAGTTTCAGTTCCATCTATTATCAAAATGAACTTTTACGTATTTAACTCATGAAAGAGAACCTGGTTGCACGTGAGAAGACGTGTTAATATACATATAATCGAATAAAAAAACTATATATTAGATGAAGTGGTCGCACATTTCAATACCTATATTTGTTATATGAAATCTATTACTTCCTTCATAGGCCAATTTATGTATCACTTTTTTTTTTTTAAAGTCAGTCTGTTGAAGAATGAAAAAGTCTCACATCAATGATTAATAAGATGAGTGATCTCTTTATATGGACATGAATAATTATGTTCTCATGATAACCTAACTTTTGGGGTCGAATAATTCTCCATAAGATCCATTTCTTTATATATGAAGTACGTACATAGTTTTAAATTCATAAACTTCATATCCTCAATCCATTGTTTATAATTTTCACATGTCTAGGACACATGGGACTAGATGCCACGTGTCATGTATTGATTGGGACCCCCATGTCATGGAGTGTTGGGTGACAATGGCAGTATGGCCATGCTGCTTTGTCTCCCCATAATCATAAATTCTTCTCCTTTGAGGTCCCAAACTCCCATTCTCTTTTAGGGTCCCATATGTTTATATGTTAGGCTACTCATAATCTATATATATATTTTTTAATTTCTCTCCCGGTGTTCGGAGCCCACATTGAAGCTTCGACTAAATTTGGATCATGCCCATTCAAAGGTGGCGCTCCAAACAGGAATTTTTCCATACCCAAGACTCGAACCGAAACCTCTAGTTAAGGGTGAAGAACTCCCACTAGTGCACTAATTGATACTCATAATCTTTTATTTCCTCTTATCTTTGACTGATAAGTTCTGTTAGGTAAGTTACAATTTTGATTTTGGTCCTCATCATTTCTGATTAGGTATATTTAACTTTTAATTAATTGACCAGTGACCTAGATTTTGAGTCATTCAATTATTGATGTATAATATTGAATTTATATCGTTATTTCCTATTTGATGATAGCACATATAGTTCTAAAAATGATTTAAGTATTATATCATATCTTTCTAATATAAAGGGAGAAAAACACATATCTTATAAAACTACTTAGCTTAATATTATAAGGACTACAATGAGATTCTATTAATAATGGAAGAATTAAAAGTGCAATTACCCTTAAAAATATAGCCATATATTATTAGAGGTGAATTCAAATTTTAGAAAAGGCAAATAACTAGGTTTTGAATAAATATTTGTATACATTAAGTAAATTATTGAATCTATAATATAACTAAAGCTCTAGCTCCGATCTAAATTTTCGAGATATATAAATTTTGATTATTTTTATCATATGTATGAAAGGAAAAGAATCCAAATGGGCTCTCATATAGTTATTATGGCCTCACATTTAAAAAAAATGTCCATTATGGTGTAAACAAAACGTCAATTACACTACAAATCATGTCTGTACTTCTGTTTTCACTATTCTTTATGTCGGTTTTACCATGCAGATCATGAACTATTTATCTTAAAGTTTTACGAGTTTATAAGATTATTGAGTTTTCATGAACCAGTAAATTATCGTGCGTGCATTTCATCCCTATAATTCCTTATATATAGATATATAAGGTCATGCTAATTTTCTCTGTATCATTATAATTTTATCAGATATTCCAAAAGGAATGCATACCTCTACGATGTTGGTAGGAGCGAAGCCAGGATCTGATCATCTAAACCCCCTCTGACGAAAATATTATTTTTTTATGTTTATACTTTATACAGTAGACATTGAATTCCCTTTGATCAACTTGTTTGTATATTTCCTTCTTCGAATTCTGAATTCTCTTAATGAAAATTATGATTCTGTGGCATGAGTCATGGCCAAGTTAAAGATGAGCACAAAAATGAGATACAAGCATGTCAAAGTAGGAGAGGCCGTTACTTTTTGTGTTTTTTTTTCTTCATATTAGACAAAAAAACTAGCTTATCTCACATCCAAAATTCTGACATCCTTTGACTTCATTGCATATTCTTTTCTATGTTCAAACTTATTATTATTGAGCTAAATGAAGAATTGCCCTCCAATTTTGGTCAAAGAGTATTCATGTATAATTTCCTAAAAGTGTTGAACAACAACTTTATTAGAAGCAAGAAAACAAATACATGTGCCAATGAACCAGTTTTTCCAACTTTGAAAGGGCTAATAGGACAATGTTAGCAAGATGACAAAATTTGTAGTTCTTTTGGAGTTTGCAAATAACGTACGTACTCCATATTATAAGAAATACTTTTTGAAAGACAAATTATGATTTGTAATAATGTGGTAGACATCACTAAACTACCATACAATACTAATGCTCTTCCTAATTTGTAATTTTGCCTAGTATATATATTTATAATATTATCATGTTAACGCAAAAAATAGAGTAGCTTAAAAAGAGTTATAAATAAAACAAGGTTAGCAGGGTGACAAAAAGTTGTAGTTGCTCAGATATTTGCAAATGATGCAGTATTGTGACGCCTATAGGTTCCTCGTGTGAAACTTAGATGTTGAAGCACGCACCTCAATCACCCTATCCGTGTGAATTGAACGAACTTCAAAGTATAAATGAATTTTACATATTGAAATAGGAGAAGAAAATTAGGAATCTTACAAGAATGGGTTCATAATTAACTATTTGTGACATATTTTGGGTTAAAACTCAAGAAATAAATTTTTGCTCGCCTAGGCTCAAAATAAACAATAGCTTAACAGTTGATTCAAGACATTACAAATGGTATCAGAGCATGACTCTTCCTCAGTACTGTGATAGGGAAAAACCTTAGAGAGGACATGAGTCCTAGGGTGTGCAGGTATGTGACGTCCATGACGGAGAGCAAGCCTTTAAAAAGAAGGTTGTACACAACACCTTATGAATCCCACATCAGAAAAACCTTTTAGAAAGGCTAGATAGGACAAGGTTAGAAAGATGACAAAAATTGTACAATTTATTTTAGGGGATAAAAAAGTAGCATAGCAAAAGTAATAAATTACAAAGGCAAGGAGTGCCATTTACTAAGCCATGCTGAAAATCTAAAACAAAGATATGAAAGGGTGGTAGGAATCCTGCACAAACACATGGGACATGTCCTAGAATTCTCTTATTCTTATTTATTGTATGTATTATATGTATATGAATTCTGTTATGATCAAATTAATTATGCAATTATGTAAACTATATATTAAATGCTTCACCTAATTACATGAAGATGGGGTTGTTATAAAGGAGGATTTCCAATCACAAGAGAATGATCAACATAAGTGATCTTTGATTAACAACATGTTTCATGTGAGATCCATAAGAAAGATTTTTGACTCCATTACCTTGTATTTGTCATGTGTTTTTGTTAAGCTTTTTGTATATCCTTGACTTCTAAAATTTGAACTAAGACTAAAGATTTGTCGGTAGATCAACAAGCTCGATCTCTAATTTTTCAATAATCTTTTCAATTATGTAAAAATATTAGCATACTTTATAATTTACTTCATTATATACTCAATATGTCAATAGCTAGAACACTTTATTAATAACTTGTTAGAGTAATATTTTGATAATGCTAGTGAGACTCAAACCCAAAATGAGTTCTGCTCTAATAATATTATTGAAGTGTGTATGATAATCTCTAATTCTAAAAATTTAAATTATTAAAGAGATCATATATTTTAATTTATTTAATTATATTTTCAACAATACTCTGTGCTTCGACTAGATGTTTTACTTCCCCGGGCCAATAGATCTTCCTATCCTTATCCATCAAAAAATGTTATTTATATTTTTCCATTGTGTATATATATCCTATATCGATATCTATATATCACCAATGACCCCTTTTCCTTTTGATTTTATTCATTCTTGAACAACATTAATAAACTTGACCTAAATCATTCAACTTTGCATAATTTTAATATCTTAGAAATTAATTAGAAGTGAGTAAACTATTAATCTTTTTGTAATGAAAAGTCATTCAATTTTATCAAAATATCACGTAGAGTCACTAATTAATTCACACGAAAGAAGGTGTTACGTTGCAACCACATTCTCTAGTAACTTAGGTTGGCATACAACTTGATCACTCTCACCAGATTTCACTTGTGGAATCTCACTAGACATGTTATTGTTGATTGAATTTGAATTCATAATTTCAAATAAACAATGAGTCAACATTAATAAATTAAAAATGTTAATTATTATACGGAACAAATTAAATTCTGAATCCGTCTCTGTGTCTAAATCCGAGTGGGGCCATGGTGATTGAGAAGTTTAAAGGAAGGAGGAGACATGGGGAGGCCGCCAATATCTTCAAAAATGTAGTGAAGGATGAGCATATCCAAGCACCTGCATGTTCTACCTTCATCTCCCTACAAAACCTGCATTTAATGCCATTCATTGCCCTTTTCCTACTACTTATATGCCCACTAAATTCATTGCCAATATCCCAACACAACCCTAGCTAGCTATCAAGTTGCACTATTTTCAAGAAAATAATACCCTATAACCTATTATATTCATAAGCTTGCCCAAAAAAAAACAAAAAAATGTTCATCAATATGTCTAAGTTTCTTGTTTATCTTTTGGTTTGTATTTCTCTTCATGCATGTAGTGCTAGACCACTAGCAAATATTGATGACAAAGAAAACAAAATACTACTCTCTAGCAAGGTTTGCTCACAAATATTTCTTTCCTTCTTGATTTGTATAACCGTCCATCAAAATAATAGCAATACTCTCTAGCCAATATATACTAGTATTTTTTACTAGAGAGTGTAATTATTTTGACTGACCGACCAAATATGTAACTTGTCCTTGTTTATTTGCAGGATGTAACAATTATGACTAGTGACACATCAAAAACAGAAGGAAGAATAATTATGTCTGAAGACATTGGAAAAGATGATGGAAAACTTATGTGGAAAAAGACATCAATTGTTGCACGAAATCAATTAGACGATGAAGAAAATAAAGGTAGTTTTGGCACGTTAAAAATTTCCGTTATTGTTGAAACATGTTAATTGTCATAGCTTGTGTAGTTCCTTTCAGAGCTTACTTTTATTAAATTATACCTCACTACACCCGATGGGTTCGATAATTTAAACACGTGGAAATTCTTTTTAATAAGTATATATATATATGGTAGTGAGACTCAAATTCATGCGGCAAAACCTCTTGCCTGCTATGATATCATATTGAAATTATGACCATGTTATCTGAAAAACTTGAGCTACTAAAGAAAATATACTTTTATTTACTCAATATCTCTCAATAACTATAAGGTTGTACATATATATAATACCCGATCATTATTGTCTAAGGTAACAACATAGTCTATGTATGAAAAAATAAGAAGAAAAGAAACTCACATTTTATAATATGTATTACTTCCTTTGTAACTCACCTAACCAAGCTTGTTTGGTGACTTTAGAATTAATGTCATATTTTCCCATGTTATGAGTGACAATATTTTCAAGAACAGATAAAAAAAAAATAGAGGGAATTTTTATTTTATTTATGTTTTGCTTCCTTTTAAATTCATGAATGCAACTTTTTTTCTTCTTTACAACGTTAATTTACCCTTTAGTAATTTTCTTATATATGACGAAATATGTGTTGTGACTAACAGGAAACAAGGTTGAGATATCGTTTCATGAGGGAGCTCAAGTAAAGGTAAAACTCTAATTTCTCTCTCTCTAGCTCTACACAATATAATTAGTGTTTAATTAATTCATGTCACTGAATAATTAAAATTAGTACTATATATATATATGATGTGCAGTATTTTTTGGAAAAGTCAAGTTTTACCCTCATACTTAATAATTATAAGAAACAATAAAACTTCTTTTGTGACCCAAGAATCCTTTTTTTTATTGTTAAAATAAGTGGAGTCCAAGATTTGTATTTCATTTTTTATCAACTATCGACATGCACATTGTCGTCAACTTAAAGGACAACATAGATGCAATTTCTATGTATAATCACTTGATATGTAAGTATATATATCTTTTACCTGCTATAAGAGGTTAAAATGTAAAATGCATGGATTCTTTGAAAACACTATCGATATTTATAAGTTAATGTGCTTATACTAAACATTTTATGCAGATATCGAGGAGAGAATCGCGGTTGATGCTAGAATCTCCACTGTCAACACAACACGAGGAAGAAGCAGTGAACTCCATTGAAAAGGAACTCGTGGAAGACGTAGTAGTTATGGATTATGCACAACCCCATAGAAAACCACCAATTCACAACACGAAACACTAAAATATATTGTAGATGAAAACCATCATATACTTATATGTATTTTATTTTCTCGTTTATACGTATGTGAGACCTGTCAGTTTTCGTTTTTTTTTCTTCTTAAAATTATTATTATTGTTTTGGCAAATGAAGGAGAATCCTAGATGAGATCATACTCCATGTATGTACAAATAGAAATGACTAAAAATTGCAAAACTGCTAGCAAAAAATATCAATGTTATATATTATGTTACATTAATGCATATGGTTGAGGTTTATTGAGGGCATGATGTGGATGTATATGGTCCCTCATATTATTGTCTTGTTTTTATCAAGTGTACCTTATATTAAAAAAAAGAAGAAGAGTGCATATAAATATATAGGAAAAAAAGTAGCAGTGGTCTCTCTGCTGTGAATGTGTTGGTTGGTTTTCTTCTTTAGTGATGGAGACAGTTATGTGGTAGTTTCTGTTTTTTGTCTCTTTTTTAAAGTCCTTTGCATTTGCTATCCAAGAAACCAAATCTATTTTTGTCATTTATTATGTGTACAGCCATAAGCAGGCAACAAATTTGCTATTTGTCACCTCTTGTTCTTGAGTTTGGGTTGGGCGGATCGAGTCAAATTGATTGTCGGATCAAGACTCAACCCATCCAAAGTTTGGGTCAAACAACGGGTCATAACCCGACTCATCTAGCATAACCCAAACCAATTGAAGGCAGCAAGTAATAAGAGTCTCAACAAATTGGAAAGATTAGTTTACTGTTTTCTGCATTTATCCTGACCTCAAATGTCATACCTAATTTTTTCTATTTTGCATCTAGAAATGGTCTTTTTTAAGAGGAAATTCATACAATTGTTTAAAGCTAACACCTAACTAGAAAAGATCCCAAATTCAAACATCAATAAAAAGAGAATAAGCAATTGCTCTCATCACTGATCGCATTACAGAAAACAGGAAGGGGAAAATCAGTTTAAAATTATACGAACATAATTCTATATATAAGAACCTGAGCGCAGGACAATTGGGCTTGCAGCTGCAGTTCTATCCTTTTGCAATCAATCAGTATTGAGATGTGGCAACTATGTTGATCATTCTACCACCAGGGATGTCGTAGGATGGTTGGGATCCCTCTATCTTTAACCAGAGATCACAATGCAAGAGGGACAGACCCAACTATTGACGAATCACAATCACGTCACACAGCCTGGAAACTAATTTTGAAGCAAAATCAAATAGAAGCATTTTGCAAGTTTCACAGAGCAAAAATGCCTACAGCAGTACCCATTTTACCTAATTGAGGGGATTTTTCACTACAGTTGACAATGAATGGTTTCACGAAATTGATGAATTCTGATCCCCAGTTTAAGATCAATCTCATCAACTCCAAACCAGAAGAAGTCAGGATTGAGGTTGGTGATTGCTTCATCCAAAATCACCTGGTAAAATTAGAATGAATTACAGTTATATAGTAGTACACAACTATTTTCCATAATAGTTGATGTTTGGCTTTAAACAGTGGATGTCTAAGGCTGAATAATTTAATAAATGTATTCACGAAGAGAATCATCAATAAAGTATTTCTTCACCTATCACTTTAAAAGGTTAGCTTTTTTCAGCTAAACATAATTCGTTAGTTGTTGAACAAGTCGCGGTGGCCTTTCCTCTGCTGCCTACTAGTTGCAAAAAGGAAAGCTTCTTATATGCAATTTAATTGTAGGCGAAAGGGTAATTGAAGTGGCCTCTAATGTGAGGTCATTACAAAGTGAGAAAAACTGGCAGGCTGCACATCTAGATCAACAACATTGACAGATACAGATTTTAGGAACAGTGAGCAGTAGCACAGCTGGCACAATGAATAGCATAGAGTCCATTTATTGAAGAGAATGACGGAGAGTAAAACACATACCAAATAGTCCACTTTTCGTCTAAAAGTGGAAAAATAGGGACCCCTCAACATGTATCACATATTATTAGCAATTGGTGTAAGCAAGAGAGTGACAGGAACTGACCCTGGCAACTAGCAGGGCCCAATTTGCTCAAGCTACAGCAAACAGCAATGGACAAGAAGGTTGCACTAGATAATATACCTTGATGTGATGCAAATGAGTGCAGGAGGCAAGAAAGACAGATATTGTGTGTTTTAACCAACAATACGTAGGAGGAATCAATAATTTGCAACAGAAGTGTTCTAGTCAAGTTATAACCTTCATAACCGTGTTATTCACCTAATCTTGGCTTTTATTCGAAGCAACTCAGAAGCTAGCCGATATGGCATTAGCTACTATCAGCAGCTGCATTAGAGAATGTAATGACTTTGACGAGCTGCACAACATTTCAATAACTAATGTGAAAAGTGACATGGGAACAACTCATATGTGAAACTGTAAGCAGAAGAATCTTGGGAAACATTATGACAATTACAGCGAAAAAACAGAGAGACAGAGTACCGGTATGTAGGTCCTCATGCCAATACATGTGACTGCGTTGTGTTTTCATAACCAGTCAGCTTTGCTGATATCTCCTCAGGATCCAGCCTCACTGCATAAGGTATTCAGTTTCTAAAATCATTCTATATGAACTGCTCAAACATAATGACGACCCCACAGAACACTTCAGACCTCCGAAACTTAGAGCATCCAAATTTCTTTGCTCCCAGTAAAGACATGGTTGGAACAGGTCAACAATCATAAGGCATATGAATGATAAAAAGAATGCATAAAACAAGTCCATCTTTAAAAAATTATGCTTTTTAACTGTCGTGTTTTTAGTAAGGTATCGAATCCAAAGGCCAAAAGTAGTTAACACATTCATTGCCACTCTCAAGGAATTACTTTGGAGTTGCTCAGAGAGAATCTAGAACTGAAGTAAACCATTCATGTAAAGAAGTAAGGAAAGAAATTCCAGTATGAGATTTTTTCAGGCCATCCAAGCATTAGAATAACAATTGTCGATTTGTTCCAGTAGTCCATGCTGCCAGACACCCTTCTAACATCTTTAAGGTGCCTGGTGAAGCCATTAACAAGGTTGAACTTTCTTTAATGCAATGGAGTACCCAAATAGTTGAAGATCTTCAACAAGAAGATAAGATTATAAACCTAAAATCAAACTTTAGTGTAGGACAAGCAACATGGATAATCTCCTGATAAGTTGAACATAAAACAAGAGCTGCTCAGATCAAATTTAGCAAAAAAGCCTTCTGGACATAAACGATCCAGATTGGTTAAGACGACTAGAAATGGGCATGAATATGGTAGACATTTGGAGAACAACAAAAATAAAGAGTTAAGTAAACTGAGAACTCCCTTATGCTGTGTTTGAATGGAATGGAAAGAGTGGGTTATAACTCTTGTCAAAAAAACAAGAGTGGGTTAAAAGTCCTTATTTTACATTTGATGAGGTTATATTTTACAGAAAAGGGAAATTGCGCACATAGAAGACATACACATAACTGGGAATTAAGGTATGTATTCCTACCTACAAAGTTCATCCAATGATCCATACAAGAAGGAATCACTTTCATTCCCCAGAAATTTTGAAAAATACAAAACAAAGAGATAGACAGAATTTGATTAAGAACTTTTCTGATCCTTAAAAAGCCCTATGGTTTATTTTCACCAAACAGCACATAGTAACAGTTTATGGGATAACATCCCATGTTCTTCTCTGATATCTCCTTTGTTCACTCCTTTTGAGCATTATCCAACGTAACTAACTCCAACAGGCTATAAAAGGAATCTCCAGACAGCTAATGGTGATTCTACAATGTAAGAAAAAATCAGCTAACATGTATCCTGTTCTTTGAACTCAGGTTCTGCTATATTTACATTCCAAATTAGTAATTACACATTTGGGAGCATTAGCATTTAGAGGGCAATATTGCACTTGATGAAACAATCCTTCTTTCCCTTCCAATGGTGATACATGTTATTTTTTTTAGACTACACAATTACCATGGAGCTAACAAAGTCCAGGAAATATCAAACTTTTGAATTGTGAAGAAAATGGATCTTGAACCAAATCTAATCTCAAAAATTAGCTAATGAGATGAGGATTGGCCGAGACCATATAAGGAGACCACTATTATTCCTTTAACCAATGTGGAAAATCTAAAAAGTAAGCTCATGGGTGAGGATCGCTCAATATTATATAAGAAGACAACAACCCATACCCTGAACCAATTTGGGACACTTAACACCCTTGGCATGCTAGGATGGGCATCTGGTTCTTCCTTTTCTGGTGCACACAGTGCATACCTAGGTAAACTATGGAGAGATGATTCCCCTCTGGCCGGACCTCCCAATCGAGATAAGCTTTCTCTAAGTGGGCGTTTGACCATGAAAATCAAATATTTTTCACTTTATTTGAATTTTTAATGTTGGAGTTCGCCAAACTTTTGGCAAAGAATATTTAGAATATGATTTTTCTAAATATGATTTATATCCCCAATTTCTAAAAACAAGCAAAATTACTCAACTTGACTAATTTACTTGAAACATATGATCTAAACTGCTCCAAAAGAGTAATAATCTCAAAATAGATAGTCACATAGTGTCATAGATAAAATCCTAAATTCAACATACTACTACAAATAATTTTTGCACTTTATTTGGAATTTTAAAGTTGGAGTTGTCTTTGAATATAATTTTTGAAAATAATAATTGGTTGTTTGAATGTACTTTTCCTAAAAAAAGCATGACATACAATTTAAAGCCAGTCCTGTATATAAGTTTTTTTGTACTCCTAGAAAAAAACTCTGCTTCCAAATCATGTTCTTTATCTACACTATACATGTGAAGCCTAAGTCATAATAGCATCCTGCAAGTCTGCAACTACCACAAAATGCAATCAATAGCTCACCAATTTTCCTTTGATGATAGTTTATAATATCTTCAATCCATGATTTGATGCTGCTTCTTTTTTATTTTGTAATCAGTCCCATTCCAACATTATATTAACTGCAAATAGTTTTGACAGCGTAATCTCCACTACGAAATATTTCATCAGTTTCATTAGAGTAGGACTATCATAATGTCTACTCCACTGTCCAGCAATACAAGATGTTCACCATTTTCCTCTTTGAAGTCAGTAAGATGTTCAATTTTATACACTAAAAGAAACAAGAGAAAATACACATCTCCATATATCGCATATTTCATTCATTTAAAGATTACAGTAAAATCTCTCTAAATTAATATAGGCGGGATCATGAAATATTATTATTTTGTAGAGGTATTATTTAATCGATAAATTAATATTTATTAATTTAAAAAGTGTTCGACACTGAAAAAATTGTACAGGGATAAAATCTCAAAGAATTTGAAAGAACTCACTTGTGAACACGTCATTCATGAACTTGAGATCATGATTAATGATCTCGATTACCGCAATAAAATGAACATTAATAACCTATTGGATAGGTGAAAATGATACATGTTCAGAGGTCCAGAGCTTAGAACAAATTGTGGATATCATTGGA
Organism: Solanum tuberosum; assembly: GCF_000226075.1. Classification (NCBI taxonomy): domain Eukaryota; kingdom Viridiplantae; phylum Streptophyta; class Magnoliopsida; order Solanales; family Solanaceae; genus Solanum; species Solanum tuberosum. The sequence goes on from NW_006239126.1 coordinate 696,179, forward strand.
AAAACAACATATATCATAAAGTTGAAGATGATACAATACCTTTTAAACCAGTTACGCGTAAGGAAACACTTACATCTAGAACTCTTCACAATTTTATGGTGCAATTAGAAAAGACAACACAGAAATTTTTGGATGCAATAAAAAAAGCTAGAGATAAGCTTCAACTAGATTTAAATTTTAACAAAAAACAGAACATAATAGAATCATATTTCACTAAATTTTCTTAGATATATTTGTACTTTTAAAGAATTATTAATTTATAATATTAATGAGACCATATATTTATATAGGGGCCTTCTGAAAATATATTATCTTATTGAAATGAGTGATTTTTTCCATTGACCCAAGTTGGGACCGGAAGAAATTATTATCTTAGAGAGATTATTAATTAATCGAGTGTTAATTTAGTGAGTTTTTTCTTAATACCTTCAAATCCTTCACTGCTACTCATGAAAGCTCCATATACATATTTGATTCAGAATTTCTTTAACAGATAACTCAACACATGACACATTTACTTTTCACAGTTTTTAACATTTTCCCTGTCCCAATGATACATTATGACTAATTTTCGTCTTCATCATCTAAAAAGCTAGATTTCATCCTATAAGTTTGCATTTATACAATACTGTAGCAAATAACACGCTTGAACTAAAATGTAAGCAACCTTCTACTGCTTATTCTACATGCCGGAAAAGACAATTTCATATTATGCCCAATTTGAAATCGTACATACAGTACAAGTTAATTATCCGATAAAGTAATACGCGAATTGCGAAAAAAGGAGGTACCAGAACGTTTCTTTTGCAGCGATAGTGAATGGATGCGCTGGAGGAGTCAGTCTGGAGTCTCTCCAGCTTTGCTAATGCTTCCATGGCTCCGGCGAAGCTCGAAAGACGGCGAATTTCGAGTCCACAGTCCACTTCAACAAGTCTGATTCTTCCAAAAGCAATTGTTCGATGGTTTTTTTGCAAAATATAGTTTTGGTCCGTCGAGTATAGCTTAATTCGAAATTAGTCCTTTGTCAATTATCACTTGCTAGGAGAAATAGTTACTCCCACGTTTTAATTTATTTGTCTAGTTTTAACTTGATACACAATTTAAGAAAAAAAATTTAAATCTTGTTGACTTAAACTAAATATATATATAGAGTTCCAAAATGTTATTACTCTTTTGATCATAAACATGTCATGCGAAAAGTTGAAATTAAAAAATCATAAAAAAATAGAGAATTTTTTTTTTAAACAGACTAAAAAGGAAGTAAGACAAACAAATTGAAATTAATAAAACATTATTACATTGTTATTGATTTCCCTTGTTATCAAGGTGTCTATTTGTGGCTGAACATATCCGAATTCATGGTGCATACATTTTAAGTGGGACTTAACTCAATACCTTATGGTACCAAGTAACAATTAACCGATAGCCACATTGCACTAAATATATATATATATATATTTATTTATTCTCGAAGGCATCCCTCTCCTTCAACAAAATTTGCGACATGTCAACTCTTAGTACGATTCTTAACTTTATATCGAGTTAAATCACATGTCCACAACTTGTGTGCCCCAGTCAATTCCTTTTTGAAACTATAGTTATGTATCTTAAAACAATCTAAATATGTATTTGTCATATTACGTAATTTTTTTATTTTTTTTCTTATTACTTGACACCTCATACCTACCTATAACTAAAGTCTAAAAATTAGTATAGTAATATTATAAAGGAAAGACGAGAGACATCTTTGCCACTAATTGATAGATTACTGTAAAAGATTTAAATTACGCTGAAAATAAGTGGAAATAATATTTAATTATTCATTCTCCTAAAAATAATATATAAAAAAGATCGTTTTATTATAGCATTACCGTTAATTTCCTTTTAATAGTCTAATTATGTCTAAAATTGTTTCACCAATTTTCTTCAAGGAGACGTGCAAGAGAGAGTTCTATAACCCAAACGGACCCTTAAATTCGGAAATATGTTTAATTTGCATTATTTTGCTTACATCTCAAAAAGGTGAGTACAATGACCAACTTTTTATGATCTTTTAGCTGAAAAGAAAAGCAAAGGTATAGAGGTCATGAATGGGAGCTAGCTAGTCACGTTTAAGATAGCTAGCAGAGAGGCATGTTCTGGATTTGAAGATCAGTTATGAATCACCATAAAAATAGATGCATGTTAGTAAAAATGATGTTACACAATTTTTTTTTTATGTAAATTAAAGGAATGATTAAGGCAAGAAGAAAATAGTGGAGACAGGCGCGATCCATGATGGGTTACGAGAAGAAAAAAAAAAGACCTTGGCTTTAGGCTTTTTGACAAACCATGGAATTTTATTTTTTTTACTAATACCGCTGGCAGAAACAATGCTAAACAACGACCTAGTTTTAATTAATCAGTGGGCAAAATCAATATTCTATAATGTTACTGTACAAAAGACTTCTACTACTTCTCATGGTTGAATTTTACGAAAAACACATATTAATAAACCGTGTTTATAAAGGAAAATTAAATAAGTAACCGTACTTCCAATGTACGCTAGCTAGCTATTTTGATTTTCTCCACACTTTAGTCATCAATATTTATTATAAGCACTGCTCTAATTTGACCATTGTGTGCCTAATATGCTGCTATTTTAACATGTAATGAGGTCAAATGGGTCTTATAATATAAAAATGGTTTATAATGAGTAATGTTAATAAATGACATGGGATACCAACTGTAAAAGAACTGTTGAGAATTGGAAGGTTCTGATTTATTTTATACACCATCTTTCCTATATAAGTTAGTTTGACTCGACACAAATTTAAAAAAAGAAAGAAAGAGTTTTAAAATTTATGGTCTAAAATTAATGATAAAAATTTGTGTAGCTATAAATCATTTCATTAAGGATAAAATAGACATTTTAAAGTTAAATTGTTACTTAATATAGAAACGTGTCATTTTTTTTAAAACCGACTAAAAAGGATAATACATCATGTTAACCGAGACAGAGGTAGTAAGAGACGTGGGCATATTAAGAGGGACATTGAGAATATGTATGTACTATTATAAAGAGGTGAATCTAAGACATAAATCTTAATCTGAATACAATTTATTATTCGAATATAGTCACACTCAAAAAGAAAACTTCTCGAATAAAAATTGTTTTCTTGTGAAATAAGTCGACCTCTTTTACGTATTTGATGTGATTTTTGTCGAATTGGGTAGCAAGAAATCTATTTACTTTTCTAGATAGTCGTCTTTATTTAGCTAACCCCACCATTTGAAAACTCCGGTGCATTATTCTTTACTAATTTATTTTTTGTGCCAACAGTACAAAATATTTTTACATTATGAGATTAAATTAACTACAACAATGGATAATACCTATATATGGTTACGAGAAAAATAAAGTAATGCTATTGATAGTTAACTCTGCACAATATCACTACATATTAATAATGTCATTTCATAATACCTCTTATTATAAACACATTATGATATTCGTTCATTACATATATTATCTAAAAAAGTGAATAAATACATGTTTTTGCCTCTGTCAATACGTGTGCTTATTAGTTAGTATACTTTAACTCAACAAAGTTAATAGTTAAAGTAATAGATGTACAAATCCATAGCCAACCCTGAAACCACCCCTAGTTTTGAAGCATTAAAAATGGAACAAATTAATGGCCGCATTATAAGTTATCAAATGAAAAAATACACCGTCTCAAGTTTTAAAGTCTTTAAAATCCCACCAATTGTTATATTATATTAGCTTTATTTTCTTTCTAGACCTGATATTTTGACTATCGTAAAAAGTAAAAACTCAACTCAATTGAAAAGATATCACAATACTCCCTCCATTTTAATGCATTCGAGATGTATCTTATTAAATTAATCTTGTTAATAATATTTTTATTTTTAAATTTGATCATATTGTACTAAGTATTTTTTTTTTTGATTTGCTAAAATTAAGTAGATGAAAGCCTCTTTCTTTTCTATCAAGTACTCCCTCCGTTTAAAAAAGATTGGTCTGGTTTGACTTGGCACGGAGTTTAAGAAATTAAAGAAGACTTTTGAATCTTGTGGTCCTAAATTAAAGTTATGTCAAATGTACAAAATTGTCCTTAATCTTGTGGTCTTAATCATGTCACGTGGAAAGTTAAAAGTAAAATGTTGCCAAAAAAAGAAAGAGGTCATTCTTTTGAAATTGACTAAAAAGAAAAGGAGGTTTCTTTGTGAAACGGAGGGAGTAGTACTTATTTTTTACCTCAACTTTGGAATAGTGCATTTCGAAGTAAAAGAATGTAGTGTTCCGCATAAACAATGAACCCGCTAGGATGGATGAGCTCCTGTTCATTTAGGTATAGTTCCGTTTATTCTCTTATCAATTTTTCTATCCTATTTAGGTTCGAAAACTTTCACAAAATGAAAACGGACAACATGGTTGTAATTATAAATAATATACTAGTATTATTTTACGAAAGATTTTTTTTTTTTTTTTTCCAATGCTTCTCGGAAGATTGACCGTTGAAAAATCCAACACATTGCACCAACTTTTCCATTATTTTGTTCTCTTTCCCTCGCCAATCTCTCTATATAACTACACCATTTGCCTCCTTCATTCACCAAAAACCTTAATTTTTCTCTACTAGAAAATACACAATCTTTTCTTCACACACAAGTAATACATTAATCATGAAAAATAGTAGTTCATCATCATCACTTGGCCCTGGTGGTCTAGACTTGAGCCAAGTTTTTTTCAAGTCAATTTCCAATGCTGCCCCTCCTTCACCCACAAAACGCCACACTAAAATCTCCGTCATCGGCGTCGGAAACGTCGGTATGGCAATTGCACAAACAATCCTAACACAAGACCTAGCCGACGAGCTTGCACTCGTCGACGCAAAATCCGACAAGCTCCGAGGAGAAATGCTGGATCTTCAGCACGCGGCAGCGTTTCTGCCGCGTACGAAGATCAACGCATCGACTGATTACTCGGTTACTTCCGGGTCGGATCTTTGCATTGTAACTGCAGGTGCCCGACAGAATCCGGGTGAGAGTAGGTTGAATTTGTTGCAGAGGAATGTGGCTCTGTTTAAGAGTATTATTCCGCCGTTGGTGAAGTATTCGCCGGACACTACGCTTCTAGTAGTTTCGAATCCGGTAGATGTGCTGACGTATGTTGCTTGGAAATTGTCTGGGTTTCCGGCGAATCGGGTTATCGGGTCGGGAACGAATTTGGATTCTTCTAGATTTCGGTTTTTGATTGCGGATCATCTTGATGTTAATGCCCAGGATGTACAGGTTAGTGCTTCATTTTCTACCTACTTAATTTAAATTTCTAGATTTGTTTTAGTTATTGCTTAGGTTAGTTAATGATATTACTAACTCCGTTTCATTTCAATTATCTTAGTTTGACTGATTGTGAAATTTAAGAAATTATGAATTTGGTATGTTTAAACTAAAAATGAATATAATGCGTCAAAATGTATTTTGAATATTGTGTCTTCAATATGTCATAGAATGTTGTAAGTGAAAAATTACTGTAAATATAAAAAGTGACATTCCTATATGAAAATTTAAGAAGATCTAGTTGTTGCTTTTCTTAAAATAGTTGTCACGTTTCGCTTTTCAAGAGTTAATCTAACTAAATTACTCGGGAGTTTAATCTAACTAAATTTTAAAGCTAAATTAGATTAGATTAATTCAATATTTCAAAATTAAAATTAAAGTAGTTAAAAAATATACAGAAGTATTACAAATTGCAATGCTCTCATATCAATATAATGAAAAAATAAGTGTCAAAGTTCATGTTGTTTGGCTCTAAAAAGTGAAATTGTGACAAAGATTTGAAATAGAGGGAATAGTTAAAAAGATACTTTCTTTGTCCCAAAATTAGTGTCACCTTAGCTTGTTTCACGTCTATCAAGAAAAATAAGAGTAAATAAAAGGTATTCCCTCCATCCGATATTACTAAAGAGACTTATTTTTGGATGGAGGGAGTTAGGGAGTAAACAAGACACTTACATTGAAATTGAAGGCATCCTATTTCCCAAGTAGGAAGGGAAAAAAAACTCCTATTTTCCAAGTTCGACAGATAGAAATGAGCTAACACATTACAACAACAACATACCTAGTGTAAATCCACAATATAGTAATTAAAATTTGATTTTCCCATTGAATTTACAAAGTATTTGAGTCGAATTTAACATTTGATTAATACCACTAGAATATAAGTATCTTGTGTTCTGTGTGTATTGTTTAAGTGAAAGTAATATACTTATCTGATATTTATATATTTCTAGGCATACATTGTTGGAGAGCATGGTGATAGCTCAGTGGCACTTTGGTCAGGCATTAGTGTAGGAGGAGTGCCAGTCCTCAGTTTCCTTGAGAGGCAACAAATTGCTTTGGAAAAAGAGACACTGGAAAAAATCCACCAAGAAGTTGTGCACAGTGCATATGAAGTGATTAGTCTGAAAGGTTACACATCATGGGCAATTGGCTACTCTGTTGCTAACTTGGCTCGAACAATCCTTCGCGATCAAAGAAGGATTCATCCTGTTTCGGTTCTTGCAAAGGGGTTTTATGGCATTGATGGTGGCGATGTGTTCTTGAGCTTGCCTGCACAGCTTGGTAGAAGTGGAGTTTTGGGCGTGACGAATGTGCATCTTACTGATGAAGAAATTGAGCAACTTAGGAACTCTGCTAAGACTATTTTGGAAGTGCAGAGTCAGTTGGGAATTTGAAAAAATAGCACTAGCAACTGATCAGTTACTATACAACTATGTTGTTTCTTACCATACAGTTTGTTGAATTTTGTTTTGTTTGTAATATTCTTATAGCAGTTAGTCATATGACATATTGGCTACCTGCTAGCTAGTGCTCTGTGGTGCTAACTTTGAAATAAATTGTAACAGAGCCTCTTATGCCACTTTATAGAAATTTGATTTTATCATACTTCTAAGTTCTAAGTTCTAAGTTCATATGCTTCGTAGGTGAGTGACTTTCTAAGATAATTATCATTAATTGAGTGACTTTTGTTTTACTAAATAAAGTTGGATGACTTTTTGAGATAACAATTATTAGTTGATTAGTGACCGTTTGAAAAATTATCTCTAGATACTTGTCATTGAACAATTTGTTATGATTCAAAAGTTACTTTTAAATTAGCAGAGGCATTTTGCTCTAGGTAAAGTACAGGGAATTAAGATAAATGTATCCTAATCATCATTTGTAAATTTGAATATCTTCAAGAGTATTAGTCCACCTCTAGCAAAGCGCACATCGATTCATAGGGAGATTCAAGATTATGATTTCTTTTAACAACGTCAAGTTCATTCATATTAATAATTTAATATTACAACAATAATCAAGTTTATGTTCAAATATTTATATATATTTAGTGAATTTCTTAATATATATACAAGTTTGAGCAAAAGTTACAGAGTCACTGATGGTTCAGCTGAAGGCGCATGTGCACCAGGAGGTGGACGGAAGAATTGACAGGGTTATAGACCGGAGAATCAAGCAGATGCTCTGATGGGGTAGTTGGGAACTGCGCATTTTTCAAGTTTGGTAAGACAAAGTGTGTGGATACTTTGGCCAAGAACCAAGTAATACTATTTGCTTGGTTTTCGATCCTAGCATCACATCATTCTGTCATAGTACGTCAATATTTCAACAGAACCTTTCCCAGCCTATAAAGTTTAGATCACATAACAAACATTAATATAATCCACGTGATGCTGGTCATTTAGCCACAGAATAAAGAAACCACAGCCACAAAAGAGTTCTTTAGTAAAATTACCCTTTACTCAACAAAAAAAAAGAAAAGAGTTCTTTAGTATTCGTCCAACACTAAGATCAACAAACAGCTTAAAGTAATTTTACCATAAATCGACACAGTAAACAACAAACAAGTTCGTCCATAGTAAAAACACACACAACAAAATGCAACTGGCATCTGGACAACATGGTACAGTAAAGTCATCAAAGCATAACAATTCTTTTTCTGATAAGTATGTCAACAAAGCATAACTGATTCACACAAATAAAGATAAAACAGAATTGGAATTCAATAAATGGAGACTTACAAATGGAATTTTGGAGGCTTTATCATTCCAAACAGCTAACAGTCCAATCCCCACAAAACAACTCAACCCACCGCACAACCAAGCCAATGCTTCATACTGACATTAAAAGCAGTTCAAGAATCTTCAATTATCTTATATAAATACCTAGACTAGCAAAAATGAAAAACTCGAAATCGTGAACTGTAAAAGCCATGAAGATGGTTCAAATACTAATCCCCTTTCCAACAGATACAAAATCCTAAGATTTCACATATAGAAGTCTTCAAGTTCCAGATTATAATTAATTTGACTAACAAACTAAAGGGTGAAACAATGAATTGGGGATTCGTAAACAAATCTTGAGCCAAAAATCTAACCTTTCCAACAGATATAAAATCTTCATGATTTAATCTACTATCAAAAATAAAAATTGTAAAAGAATAAACATGGGATTCAAATAGGGATCCTAATCAGAATATCAAACCTTTCTAACATCAGCAAGCAAATCTCCAATTAACATTGAAACTAATTTGACGAAAAATGAAAAATTGTAAACGATAGAAAATGAAATGGGGATTTAACAACAAATCTTAAATTAGAACAAAAAATCTAACCTTTCCAACGGTATCTGCTATGCGATCGATACAAGGCTCGGGAAAAGGAGTACCATTGTCCCATGTAAGTTCATCATTCACATGAAGCTACAATCACAACGAAACAAAATTAAAACTAAGTTAGGGTTTGCCAATCAAATTTATAAAGAAAAAACAAATGGAACCTAAGGACGTATTAATTACTGTACGTATTTATACTATAGGCATTACCGGCTTATCAGGTACAATATGTTTGCCGACGGGAAGCCCCATGCCGGCGCGTGTTCGAAGAGAGGATGCGACGGACCGGGCGACGACACCGTTTCCGCCCATAATGCGAGTAGCTACATTACTCAATCTTCCGGCCATTTTCCGATGATCGGAATCGTTCGTATCTCGCCAATTGTTCTTCGGAATTCAACGATTTGTGATTCAGTTCAATGTTCTTTACCTAGTAGAGATTGTGTTACTGTACTTAGGCAATGAACTCGAACGACGCCGTTTAGTAATTTCATTATTTTATCTTTTGGTCCTACTTTCTGTGTAACTACCATTAACAGCACCAAAGTTTACTAGTGTACACAAAATCGTCCCCCTAAAGTTGGAAATAAAAACATTTTGAATGTAGGGTGTGTTTGGTATGAAGGAAAACATTTTCCGGAAAATGTTTTCCTTCATACCAAACACACCCTACATTCAAAATGTTTTTATTTCCAACTTTAGGGGGACGATTTTGTGTACACTAGTAAACTTTGGTGCTGTTAATGGTAGTTACACAGAAAGTAGGACCAAAAGATAAAATAATGAAATTACTAAACGGCGTCGTTCGAGTTCATTGCCTAAGTACAGTAACACAATCTCTACTAGGTAAAGAACATTGAACTGAATCACAAATCGTTGAATTCCGAAGAACAATTGGCGAGATACGAACGATTCCGATCATCGGAAAATGGCCGGAAGATTGAGTAATGTAGCTACTCGCATTATGGGCGGAAACGGTGTCGTCGCCCGGTCCGTCGCATCCTCTCTTCGAACACGCGCCGGCATGGGGCTTCCCGTCGGCAAACATATTGTACCTGATAAGCCGGTAATGCCTATAGTATAAATACGTACAGTAATTAATACGTCCTTAGGTTCCATTTGTTTTTTCTTTATAAATTTGATTGGCAAACCCTAACTTAGTTTTAATTTTGTTTCGTTGTGATTGTAGCTTCATGTGAATGATGAACTTACATGGGACAATGGTACTCCTTTTCCCGAGCCTTGTATCGATCGCATAGCAGATACCGTTGGAAAGGTTAGATTTTTTGTTCTAATTTAAGATTTGTTGTTAAATCCCCATTTCATTTGCTATCGTTTACAATTCTTCATTTTTAGTCAAATTAGTTTTATTTTTTATAACTTAGTTTTAATTTTGTTTCGTTGTGATTGTAGCTTCATGTGAATGATGAACTTACATGGGACAATGGTACTCCTTTTCCCGAGCCTTGTATCGATCGCATAGCAGATACCGTTGGAAAGGTTAGATTTTTTGTTCTAATTTAAGATTTGTTGTTAAATCCCCATTTCATTTTCTATCGTTTACAATTTTTCATTTTTCGTCAAATTAGTTTCAATGTTAATTGGAGATTTGCTTGCTGATGTTAGAAAGGTTTGATATTCTGATTAGGATCCCTATTTGAATCCCATGTTTATTCTTTTACAATTTTTATTTTTGATAGTAGATTAAATCATGAAGATTTTATATCTGTTGGAAAGGTTAGATTTTTGGCTCAAGATTTGTTTACGAATCCCCAATTCATTGTTTCACCCTTTAGTTTGTTAGTCAAATTAATTATAATCTGGAACTTGAAGACTTCTATATGTGAAATCTTAGGATTTTGTATCTGTTGGAAAGGGGATTAGTATTTGAACCATCTTCATGGCTTTTACAGTTCACGATTTCGAGTTTTTCATTTTTGCTAGTCTAGGTATTTATATAAGATAATTGAAGATTCTTGAACTGCTTTTAATGTCAGTATGAAGCATTGGCTTGGTTGTGCGGTGGGTTGAGTTGTTTTGTGGGGATTGGACTGTTAGCTGTTTGGAATGATAAAGCCTCCAAAATTCCATTTGTAAGTCTCCATTTATTGAATTCCAATTCTGTTTTATCTTTATTTGTGTGAATCAGTTATGCTTTGTTGACATACTTATCAGAAAAAGAATTGTTATGCTTTGATGACTTTACTGTACCATGTTGTCCAGATGCCAGTTGCATTTTGTTGTGTGTGTTTTTACTATGGACGAACTTGTTTGTTGTTTACTGTGTCGATTTATGGTAAAATTACTTTAAGCTGTTTGTTGATCTTAGTGTTGGACGAATACTAAAGAACTCTTTTCTTTTTTTTTGTTGAGTAAAGGGTAATTTTACTAAAGAACTCTTTTGTGGCTGTGGTTTCTTTATTCTGTGGCTAAATGACCAGCATCACGTGGATTATATTAATGTTTGTTATGTGATCTAAACTTTATAGGCTGGGAAAGGTTCTGTTGAAATATTGACGTACTATGACAGAATGATGTGATGCTAGGATCGAAAACCAAGCAAATAGTATTACTTGGTTCTTGGCCAAAGTATCCACACACTTTGTCTTACCAAACTTGAAAAATGCGCAGTTCCCAACTACCCCATCAGAGCATCTGCTTGATTCTCCGGTCTATAACCCTGTCAATTCTTCCGTCCACCTCCTGGTGCACATGCGCCTTCAGCTGAACCATCAGTGAAGAGGAGGATTGCTGGAGGTTTTACCACCTATAGTCAATCCAGTAATCCACCACTAGTTATACTGCCTTTGGTTATTTCTTAAAAAGAAAAGGCTGTCTCTAGTACGATGGTGAAAACGTCTCTGGTGTAGTACTTCAAGTATCGGTAGAGATAGTATCTTCATTTTTTCTATGCACCACCTTAAGGACTTTTCTTTTCTTAACCTAAATTACTTCCTATTTCTGGGGCTGCAAGCACTAGTAGCTTGTGGTTAGAATTCTTCACCTGAATTTGTTCAATTAGAGCTTTCTATCCTACATTGTTTTTCCATGGCAATTTTCCTCATTGCTCCTTTCGAGTTTGGTATGAAGAAAAATGTTTTCGGAAAGCGTCTTCCCATGCTCTCCTGTTTGGTAGTGTTAAATACTTAGGAAGATGTTTTCCTAAGATTAGTAGATATACCTTGTACTGGTTCTGTCAACTTTTGAATTTTTCATCCTCTGGATGCTGTTTTAGTGAAATCTCGTTTTCTTCACCAAAGTTTCTGTTTACTCGGTTAGATTGTAGGTCATTGAAGAAGCCTAAGTTTTTACTCAATTAAATGTATTTTGTTTCCATGATGAAGTGCTAAAAGATGAGAAATGTTTGCTGAAAGAATATACAAAGAAACGTCTTGCATCATATCCTTTTTTTAATTTATATTGTGCAGTAAATTCAAGGCTAGATGCTCTTTACTAATACTAGTCATGCGCTAGCTTTGTCGACAATTTTGTTGTATTCATCAAGTTGTTTGCTGTTGATTTTGATTTGCTGAAAGAAGTTTCATTAGCTTATTGTTTTAGAGAAAAAATCTATGTGTTCAATATGTCATAAGGTACTAGTTGGAGTTTAAGGGTGTGCGTTTGCAGGATTGAAGAAAGTTCTATCCTGAAAATGGAAAAGGGTCAAAAATACCAGCAACGTATTGAAAATGACTTAAAATTTCCCTCCTCCTACCTATTGAACCAAAGTTACCCTTAGCATTAAATTCAAGCCTAAATTTGCCCCTTGTAACGGAAGCAAATATGGAATATATGGTCTTTTTATTTAAATATGTGGCATTAATTTATTGGTCCATATGTAGTTACTAGTTAGATCCAATCTATTTACCACCCAACCCATGAACCCAAACCCATTTTAAAAAGACCCGCACCACTTCATCCTCTTGATTCTCTCAATGACGAAGACTTAATCACCTTGCTGCCAGCATCATACCCATGATAATGTGAAGGAACACCAGCAATGCTACTCAAGTATTGAACTTGAGCATGGTTGCCTAATCCCGGTCTGGAATCAGCAATCTGTTTGATTACGTACTGCTGTATAACTAAATGCCTAATTGTCTTCGATGCTGAAAGAGACAATGACATTTTGGAAAGAACTAGAACAAATCAAAAGTTTCTCTGTTTTTTTTTTCCCCACTCTTCTGATGCAATTACAATTGAAGGCAGAACCATTGGGATGCCTTCATAGTGACAAAATATCAAAATCTCTTGAATGATGAATGGATTCTTGACCCGATGAAAATATAATTGAGTTGATTATAAAATAGGAAAAAAGAACAAAAATCTTGAAGGTGGATTTGTAACATAACCCTAATTGAAGAAAATGACTAAGAAGAAGAATGTACCTGTGGATAATTCAATAGAGAAATTTAGGCAGAGAAACGAAGAAAGGGGGGAGGTTCCATTTGAATATAAAGATTGGGAAGCAAAACAAATTATAGAAGGCCATAGGAGGTATTAATAATTTATTTATATACTTGTCAAATTATTTCTGAGTATACAGATTTCAAAGAATTCTTTGATATGCATCATCTTGGTCTGAGGTGAATGAAGAGGATGAAGTTGTGGGGGTCTTCTAAAAACATGTTTGGATTAATGGGTTAGGTTGTGAATGAATTGGGTCTAATTATATGTGGATCAACAAATCAATACCTCATTTTTAATTTTCATATTTTCCACATCTGTTCCGTTAAAAGGAGGGGGTGATTTGAGGCTTAAATTCAATGTCAAGGGCAATTTCGGTCCAATAGGTGGAAAGAGGGTAATTTTAAGCCATATTCAATATGCCAAGGACATCTTTGACCCTTTCCTGTTCTAAAAGATAAAGGTGAGAGCATTTAGAATTAAGGAAGAGACCAAACTGTTTCACTCACCTAGTATGATATAGCAGGAATTTTAGATTCTATTATTTTTGGGCACGACGATTCACTGTCTGAATGAGGCTATGTTAATGTACAATGGATACCGGTTGTTGCTGACCTGTTGTGCTTATCACATAAACTTTTCATTCAAGTGATTAAAATGGTTTCAGAAGTCAAGATTTCAGAGTGAAGGATGTGAACTAGATTTTCCTTCTTTGGAATCTAAATCCTTAATCATTTCAACAACATGGACTGCTCTTGGCTTTTATTTAGAGCAGCTGATGATTTGACACTACACTGGCTAGTTAGTTCCACAGGCTGTACTAGAAGTGTATGATACTGTCTAGATGTTTCAAAGGCTGTATCGTAGTGATTGTATTAATCATTTGCTTATTTCCAAATCACCTGGGCGGGAATGTCATTCGAGATTGTGCTTTAAGCTGTACTGGCACTATCAATATCCTTAGTTGCAAGAGAGAAGCATTTTAGAGAGGTAGAAATGACTTCCACCTTACTAGTGGGGAAAATTCATTGAATCACCCCCTACTTCCTTTGAGGGTGATGGGAAAGGGGTACGGGTAGGATACTTGGTCTCTTTCCCTCCTTGCAAGGTGCAATTAGAGCTGGCTTTCAGTAAGTAATGTTCACCTTTACCACAATCACTACTTCTGAGCAATCCCCAATTATCAAATATAAATACCCTAGTGATTACATACTGTGTCAACCTGCCTTGACTTTTATAATTAGTCAGTACTAACTGCTTGCAACCCCCTCGTCCTTTGATCATCATACAACTTGTGCTTTTGATTTTCCCCGTCATCTTCATTTTTATTGATTAATCTTTTCTATTTTCTTCTTTTGTAACGTCTGTTTTTGATATGAGCAGACACCAAAGGTCTATCCATATGACAACTTAAGAGTGGAGCTCGGAGGAGAACCTTGAGCTTGAATCTAGTTGCAGTTGAATCCACAAATGTGTTTCCTGCTTTTCTTCTAATGTATAATCAACTATAACGCTTGAAACAGCGCAAAATAAATCTTGGTTTGACGTTTGCAAACCAACAAACTTGCATTACTTTGCTTTTGTCGCTTTTCTGCTGAATCTTTTCATATCTGAGAGTTTGATTTGGGTTAGTCATAAACTTATAAGGTTAGTAGATTGACTGTCTTTTTGAGATCAAACAATTATTATTGAAATTGTTGCTTTTCCATGGTTACTACGATAAAATCTTTTCTTCACCTCTTGTTTTTGACTAATTCATGTACATGTTCAAATTAATTACATGAAATGTGGTATTGGAAATGTCATTATAAATCATAAGGGAGACTGAGAATAATCGATTATGATAAATTCTGCCTGCATTTGGTCTGAGAGGGTAGAATGATACGCAGATTTTACCATTACTAGAGACGCTGCTTTTTGAAATAAAATTCCAACTTTAGGTAAAATACAATGATGTATTTTCTTTCTTATTGATTTGAATTTTAGTGACTAGAGTTATTATACGCACCTTCCTTTTTACTACTTACATTTTTCTTCTCAAAAGTCAAACTACATGAATTTTGAGTAACATTTTAAAATGTATTTTTTGTTATATGTTTGAGTTTCAAGTTAGGTGTTCATGGATTATTTTGTAATTTTTGATTCCGTCACAAAGTAGAATGCAGTATGTTTCTGGTAAACATTGCCTCATCACTCTGACACTCCTTTCGCTTCTGCGGACAGTACAAGCTGCTGTCATGAGTTAGGGGCGGATGCAACTTGTTGATTTGAATTTATACGAACTTAATACTTTCAACACGGAATATAAATATTTTTATTTTTGGACTATAGTATAGTCGGCAGTCTCATGCCTCATTAACTTGTCACATCCAAAGTAAACCGTTAAGTCTATACAAAATCTTAGATATTTTTTTGATTGAGCTTACTCAAAGTTTCATAAACCACACAAAGTAGTATAATCTAATTAAGGTACAAAAGTCCTAGTCAATGCATTAATTTGTTTTTACTAGAAAAAAGAAGCAGAGGATATTAAAAAGACTTTTGGTTTTCAAACAAATGGGATTCCGCGTTAAATTTTAACGCATTGTTGCAACTTGAGTGAATGCGTGGTTCTTCTTTGTTTCCCCTTGTTTAGGGCTACCACCTTTAGCACATAGTCAATGAAATTGAAAGCACATCCCTTGATTAATGTCAATGTGAAATACATATATTTGGTTTTCTAATTTTGTTTTCTTCATTTTTCTTTAATTATTACGAAAATCGATCTGGAGCCAACCTTTTGATGCAACGATAGCTTTTGAAACTTGGGAATGATCGACCTATTCCTGTATATATCATTCTCCACTTAAATGTCATAGACTTAAGTTTGCTTGACTTTTTTTCTTTCTTTCTTATAAAAAAATCATAGAGGAATTCTGAGGTAAAAAATGCGACTTAAAACACAGGGTCAAAACTATACGTGGCTAATCTCTTTGAAAAATAGCCAGTGTCAAAATTCATTAAAAAGCCACTTTTAATGTAGAAACACCATGATAGTGTCATAGATTTCAAACTTAAATAAGTGAAAAATCTAGGATAATTGTAATCAGTAATCCAGGATATTGAGATGGAGATTCACTATTAAGTTTGAAATCTATATCATATCATGAGTTTCAAAAAAATGGCTATTTTTGAATTTTATCTAGATGCTAATCCTCCAATATCTGTCAATTGAGCTAATCTATAGAGGTTGTTTGCATCGTTTTTTTTTATTTTAGAACTACATAGCTAGGTAATCCTATCTCGTAATTCTCTTCCCTATTTTTTTATCCTTACAATCGATGGAGTAATATTTTTTTTAGAAAACCTATTATGAGATCATTAAACTATTAGCTCCTATACGTAATTAAGTAATTTCTTTAAACTTGTATTTAGACATTTATTATCTCACATAATACGTACTTTAAATTTTGGACTTTTGAGTCACGGGTTTAAGAATTATTGCAAGAAATAGTACTTTTTTATAACTTTATTTTTGAATATTTAATGTAAACCACATGAATTCATTATTTGTTGGTTTTCATGCATAATTAAGATACCTCAATACGTGTCTAGAAGTTCATCAAAAGTGACATTATATCTTTTTTGTCCTTCTTATATATCTGATTGATAGGAATTTGGTGATTTACAATATGCGACAAATATTAATTATATAAATAAAATGAACCTATTTAATTTGATTGAAAATGAAGTCTATAGTTATCCGATCCACGATTTGATTTTAGTAATGGGGTCAAATATTATTGGCCTTTTGCTTTTATATAATTTGAGCACCATTAGACGACTTAAAAAATAAAATAAAAATTACAACTTATTTCATGGGGAAGTGGACTTTGTGCTTAACCTATAATTTATTTATTTTTATTTTTCTAAAAAAATGTTATTACTGTTTAGGAAGGGAATGTACGAAAGTATTCTAAGTTAAAGAATTTTCCATCGCTTCAAAATTGTGAACCTATTTATAACTTTGAGTCGAAGCAGATACTGTAATATACATTTAATAAAAAAATTCAACGAAGCAGTATCACATGACACCTCTCAGCCTAAAATAAATATGTCCCTATGTAAAAGATGACATCTAATTAGCTCTAAATTCTAGTTAGTTAAAATTTTATTGTTGTTTATATTTTTTTTTAAAATCTTGTTTAGATGTGATCATGAAGAACCTAGGTATATATTAGGCTTAAATTTGGTCGAATTGTATAAATACTAAAAAAAATGTACCAACCAACTTTCATTTTGGGATTCTTTTTTTTGACCATATGATAATACGATATATAAGGACCACTACTGCGAAGAGCGGAGGCAGATCCAATGTATTGGACTATTGGTACCCATTCAAGATGAACTCAAATACTTTTGATATGATAAACATAAATTATGTGTATATAAATATTTATTAAAATTACAATAAATATTAGATAATTAATTTATAATGGTAAAATTATAACAAGTTTAATACTAAAAATCGTAAATATTGAACCCATAAAAATAATTTGTGATATCATGACTTCATAATCGCGTGACATTCTGTCTTTATATGGAATATTAATTATTAGCCCTGTTTTTGGAGCTATTATTTTTTATGTTTAGTGTTAGGTAAATTGCACTAATTTTAGTGTATAATAAACATATGTATTAATTTAGTAGCATTATAGTCAGTACGTAATTAACTATAGATGGTAAGATATATACCTATACGCATCAAAAACACATTTTTTTCCCTATCTTCTTTCTAATTAGGTTCTAATTATAATGAATGGTCATTAAATTATGGGAATTAAGGAGTTTAACTTTATTCTTAATTAACTATAGACGGTAAGATATGATGAAAATCATATATAAAGTCTTGGCTAGCCAGGGGATATAAGCTTTTACTTTTTATTCTTTGCAATATTAGAAGCCAAAAAAAATCATTTCAATTATGTGCGGTGTTTGGTTAAAGGCAAAGTTAGAAATTATAGTCTTAAATATGGCATGATATTTGTGCAGCTAATATAAAAGCACACTAATAAAAGTAAAACAAAAATGTGGAATATATCGAGAACTTTTAAAATTTATAATTTGATTTAGACATTCGAAATACAATCTGTTTCAATTAAATACCAGTGTATGATAAAGTGTTTCTATTAAACCTCTTCGACTAAAATTTAGGAAATGTTTCTATATGTATTATTTTCAGTTGTATATTACGTAAATAAGTTAATCGCTAAAAACCTCAATTAGAACAAGTCTAAGCTTTTATTACTCATATGCATAGATTTAAGGAAGGTGACATATTGATCAATGACCATTACATAGAACAAATTACAACAACAACATACTCAGTGTAATCCATAAATTGAGCACTAAGGCAGATAGAGGTAGGAATAAGGTTTGTATTCATTCTAACCTTTCTAGATCGATCTCACTTTATAAGATTACACTACAAATATATTATTATTGTTATAATTTGTTTATGTAATAAGCACTTGAGAACACAGACAAAATCTTTTCAAAAATCTGAGTTAAAAACATCTAACACAAACACTTTATCACGAGATTCAGATCTTGATACACAGGTCCGTACAGAGGTTGATGTGCAAATCATTAAGCAAAATAATGCAAGTCCCATGTGAAAACGGAAGGATAAATGTTTATTCTAAATCAAGAAATAAATAATAAATGATCAACAAAATCCACAAAATTCCAAAGTTTATAATTCATAATGGTCTTATCTCTTTTTTTTTCCCCGTTATTTGTATTAAAATTCGATCAAATTCAAATTCGCACATAGCAAAATTCATTTCTTGAGGTGGTGTTTTTTTTATTATTTCGGGACTTGCATTCAAGATCTTTAATTACTGTTGAAGAAATCTCAATTACCATTTTACCATAATCCATGTTTGTATCATAGTCTTATCTCAAGTACTTGTGTTGCTAAAGACCTTTTTTTATTTTTCTACTCGTATCCATTATTTATATTGGAGTTTGACTATATGAGTCACTTATATTCTCTTACAATTGTTATGCAATACCCCACATGGGCCACTCAATTTTCTCCATTAAAACATTTCCAAAAAATAGCCAAAAAAATCCATCATTTCCATCTATAAGTACCCTCTCATTTCATTATTCCAAATACCAAACAAACACCATTTTCACAACTTAGCCACATCCAATTGTTGAGAGAGAGTTAATTTCTTTAACTTTCAAAAAATGGCCAAGTTTGGTGCAACCTCAATTGCCCTTGTTCTCACATTGAACATTCTTTTCTTCACTATGGTTAGTTCCACTTATGTCCCATGTCCACCACCCCCACACTACAAACCACACCCCAAACCCCACCCTACCCCTACCCCCTCTACCCCCTCCACTCCCTCCACTCCCTCCACCCCCTCCACCCCATCATCAAAGGGAAAGTGCCCAAAGGACACACTAAAGCTAAATGCTTGTGCCAATTTG